>NC_091287.1:271291566-271591866 GCF_032444005.1 Ranitomeya imitator | reverse complement strand
GGTCCGAGTGCTATGCAATGTTTTATCGCATAGCACTCATCCGTATTCATCGCTAGTATTACCCCGGCCTAAGCTGTACACTGGTGGCCTGTAAGCTGGCCAGAGGTGGCCTTTATAGAAGAGTGGGCAGTAAAAGCCTTTACTTACACACAAATATTGTAAGGCTCATGTTGAGTTTGACAAAAGACATGTAGGAAACTCCTCAAATGTATGGCTTAATGCTAAAGCACAATGTAGATGCTCTAATAGCGCTCGAGCATGCTTGGATAACACCCTATCTGAGCACGCTCACTCATCACTAGAAACCTTCTCTCTGAAGGAGCTGGAGCAGTTCTGCCTTGAGGAATGGGCAAAAATCACAGCGGCAAGATGTGGAAAGCTCATAGAGACTTATCCAAAGGGACTTGCAGCTTTAATTGCTGCAAAAGGAGGCTTTACAAAGTACTGACTTTAGGGGAGTGAATGGTTATGCACACTGAAGTTTTCTGTTATTTTGTCCTGTTTGTTGTTTGTTTCACAAAAAAAGAAAACCAAATGTTCACAGTTGTTAGCATGTTATTTACATGAACCCTAAAAAAAAACTGAATTTCCAGGTTGTGAGGTAACAAAACATGAAAAATGTCAAGGTGGTGATTAATTTTGAAAGTCATTGTATATAGCAATAAGAATAACATCATCAACAGCATCACAGTCATAGCCTGACATTTAGATTAGGTTATCCATAACTTTGCTCATTGTTTACTATGGGGCAAAGAACTTACTGGCAGGTCTTTGCCTTGGTGCCAATCTCTATAGTCTCAGAGCCGTCACAGATTGCTATTGTTGGCGATTTTGTAAGTTCTGATGACATCCTGCCTGGAAAACAGATTCTTCTCTTCTACTCTTCTCTGCTTTGTTGACAGTCTGTGATTGGGAATGCCATGTTGATTGACAGCTTGCTACAAGCTGCCTAACTGCAGAGAGCTGGCAGTGTATCAGCTCGATGTCAGCAATGACACACTATAAACAGAGGAGACCATAAGAGGAAGAGCATCTTTTTTAATGTGATATCATATGAAGCAGCAAAATCATAGGCAGGAGAGTTCTGGGATCACTCTGAAGTGGCAGAGAACAACACCAAGAAGAACAAGCAGGCAAATACAAACTGCTTACCAGTAAGTTCCTCATAAGAAAAAAATTAGTAATGTCCTTGATAAACTGTTTACACATCCTCATATTGAAAGCACATTTTGTCATTGCAATTAAAGGGAATCTGTCACCCCAAAAATCAACGGTAAGCTAAGCTCAGTGCCATCAGGGGCTTATCTACAGCATTCTGTAATGCTGTAGATAAGCCCCCGATGTATCCTAAAAGAAGAGAAAAAAAAGGTTATATTATACTCACCTGGGCGGGCCGTCCGATCCAATGGGCGTTGCGATCTGGGTCCGGAGCCTCCCATCTTGATAGGATAACATCCTCTTCTGGTCTTCACGCTGCGGCTCCAGCTCAGGCGTACTTTGTCTGCCCTGTTGAGGGCAGAGCAAAGTACTGCAGTGTGCAGGCACCGGGAAAGGTCAGAGAGGCCTGGCGCCTGTGCACTGCAGTACTTTGCTCTGCCCTCAACAGGGCAGACAAAGTATGCCTGCGCCGGAGCCACAGCGTGAAGACAAGAAGAGGACGTCATCTGATGAAGATAGGAAGCGCCGGACCGGACCAGCAGTGGGACCGCCCCTGGGTGAGTATAATATAACCTCTTTTTCTCATCTTTTAGGATACATCGAGGGCTTATCTACAGCATTACAGAATGCTGTAGATAAGCCCCTTAACTCACCCTCGATTTTGGGGGTGACAGGTTCCCTTTAAACTTGTATTTCACAATTGTGTATTTCACAATAAATATTTACTGGATCAATAAACCAAATATTATAAAGCTGTATATTATAATGCATAGCTTATGTTACATGCTCATTTTCTTTGTTAAGGTTTGTATTAACTTCTCCCTTGTTTAGAAAATACTGGTACATCTTATAATGAGTATGAGCGTATACTCAGCACCCTCAAGTAACAATCAAATGGTAATGTCAATCACTGAGAAAAGCTTTTGAATGGTTTTGAAAAGCCAGCAAGCATTGTTCTATTAGTTATTATGGCAGGACCAGAAACACATGGGCTACTTGCACATTGAACAAGTCTGTAGGAACCTGTCCACACACCACCAAGAAACCTGAAGACACAAAAGAGCACAGTGAGTTCAAAAATACTCTGTTGCAGAAAAATGTATCAGCTAAATACCCTGTTTTTTTCCATCTTTTGACTAGCACTTGCTTATTACTGTGATTTTTTTTTACAACAGAGTATTTTTGACCTCACTGTGCTCTTTTGTGTTTTTAGTTATTAAGGGAGCCAGAGGCCTACTAATGCCTAATGCTTCAATAATCCCCATTCTGTGGCTAAGTGTCATAGAGGATTAGTAATTGTACTGTAATATTTGAATAATTAAAATTGAACAGAGTTAGGAAAAGATGATGTAACCAGACTTTAACAAAGTTCTGAATTTTTTTAACCACTACATTAGAAAACAAAACCTCTGGAATTGCCTTAATTATAATTGTTTGATAAAATCATGATGACAAGTCATTTTTATCACATAATGACCACAGTAAGAGCAAAACCTAAAAAAATTACAAACTGTAATATTTTCACCATTTTATACAGTTAGATTTTTGTTCACATTTTTTTAAAGTGTATTACATGGTAAAATGAATGGTGTCATTCAAAACTATACTTGTCCCACAAAAAAAAACCTTATATGGCTATGTTGACAAAAAATATCAGAAACATTCCAGCTAGGGAGGGGTTAATGTTTTTCAGTAATATTTTAGAATAACTAGTATCTTCAGTTACAGTTGTTCTCAAAAGTTTACATACCTGTCGTGAATTCTGCTTTTGGGCTTCCTCCAGTGGTTGTAGGTGGTAATGCAGTTGTCCCTGAGTTGCAGTCCTGGTCAGGTGTATCTGCTGATTGCAGCTCTGACCGGGGTATTTAGGTGTGCAGGATTCATTAGTCCTTGCCAGTTGTCCATGGTTCTGGGAGGTTTTGGATCTTTGTCTGCTTCCTCCTGCCTTGCTGCCATTTCAGCAAAGATAAGTGTCTGGTTTTTGTTTCTGTGGCACACATGCTGTGTGCTTAATAATTCTGTGCTATTCATTTGTTTTCTCTTGTACAGCTTAGATTGTGTCAGTGTTTTCTCTGTCTTGCTGGATTCTCTGGAGTTGCAGATATACGCTCCACATCTTTAGTTAGATGGTGGAGTTTTTTTGTATTTTCTGCTGTGGATATTTTTGGAAGGGTTTTAATACTGACCGCATAGTATTCTGTCCTATCCTTTCCTATTTTAGCTAGAGTGGTCTCTTTTGCTAAATCCTGTTTCCTGCCTGCGTGTGTCTTTTCCTCTACTACTCAAAATCAATATTTGTGGGGGGCTGCCTATCCTTTGGGGTTCTGCTCTGAGGCAAGGTAGAGTTCCTATTTCTATCTATAGGGGTATTTAGTCCTCCGGCTGTGTCGACGTGTCTAGGATTTGGTAGGCACACCCCATGGCTACTTCTAGTTGCGGTGTTAAGCTCAGGATTTGCGGTCAGTATTAGTTTCCACCAACTCCAGAGAAAGTTCCATGCGGCTCCAAGGTCACCGGATCATAACACATACCCCAGCATAATCTTTGCCCTTTTTCAGAGAATATGAATGATAACACCACTTTATTTACACTCATGGTTAGTGGTTGGGTGAAGCCATTTTAAATCAAAATCACAACCCAAAACATCCAAATGACCCTGATCAAAGTTTACATACCCTGATGATTTTGGCCAGATAGCTTGCACATAAGTTGATAAAAATTGGTTTAAATGGCTGCTAAAGGTAAAATCCTCACCTGTGAACTGTTTGCTTGTAATGTGTGTGTGTGTGTGTGTGTGTTTGTGTGTGTGTGTGTGTGTGTGTGTGTGTGTGTGTGTGTGTGTGCATAAAAGCTGAGTGAGTTTCTGGGATCCAGACAGACTCTTGCATCTTTCATCCAGCCACTGACAATTCTGGATTGTGAGTCATGGGGAAAGCAAAAGAATTGTCAATGGATCCACAGGAAAAGGTAGTTGAACTGTATAAAAGAGGAAAGGGATACAAAAAGATATCCAAGAAATTGAAAATACCAGTCAGCAGTGTTCAAACTGTGATTAACAAATGGAAAATAAGGGGCTCTGTAAAAATAAAACCGTTGTCAGGTAGACAGCAAAAATGTTGTCCACAACTGCCAGGAAAATTATTCGGGAGGCAAAGAAAAACTCACAAATAACATCAGCTGAAATATGGGACTCTCTGAAAACTAGCAGTGTGGCTGTTTCAAGATGCACATAAAGGAGGCACTTGAAGAAAAATGGGCTTATGGTCGAGTCGCCAGAAGAAAGCCATTACAAGGCAAATGTCACAAAGTGTCTCACGTACAATACGCAAAACAGAACATAGACAAGCCTCAAAACTTCTGGAACAAGGTAATTTGGTGTGACCAAAATCGTACTTTTAGGCCATAGCCATAAACATTACATTTGGAGAGAGGGCAACAAGGCCTATGATGAAAGGGAAACCATTCCCACTGTAAAGCATGGAGGTAAAACACAGGAAACTTGGTCAAAGTTGAAGGAAAGATTAATGCAGTACATGATCAGCAAATACTGAAGGGAAATTTGCACTCATCAGCCTGGAAGCTGCACATGGGATGTACTTGGATGTTCCAACATGACAACAATCCGACACAAGGCTAAGTCAACCAGTCATTTGCTATAGCAGAGCAAAGTGAAGGTTCTGGAGTGGTCATCTCAGTCTCCTGACCTAAATATCATTGAGCCACTCTGGAGAGATCTCAAGTGCCCAGTTCATGCTAGAGAGCCCAGGAATTTACAGGAACTGGAGGCTTTTTGCTAAGAAGCGTGGGCAGCTTTACCATCTGAGAAAATAAAGAACCTCATTCACAACTACCACAAAAGACTTCAAGCTGTCATTGATGTTAGAGGGGGAAATACATGGCATTAAGAAATGGGGTATGTGAACTTTTGATCAGGGTCATTTGGATGTTTTGGGTTGTCACTATGATTTAAAAAGAGAAGACACTGCAGTTTCACTAAAGATGGCTACACCCAACCACTAACCATGAGTGGAGAAAAAGTTTTGGTGTTTTCATGCACATTCTCTGAAAAAGTCCACAAAAGCAAAAATTCTGCAGGGGTATGTAAAATGTAATTTTTTTTAGCACAACTATATATATTCTGTATATATGCATATATAAATATATAGATAGAATAAAAGCCGGCAATTCATGTGCCACACACAGTAATATCACAGAGTGACAGGTTACAATAGAATCGATAGAATAGGCATATACACATAGAATACATTGATATATAGATATCAGTGACACACACATATATATGTATATATATTACGTACATAGATAGAAGAAAAGCCATCAATTTATCTGCCATGTACTGTAAAACCACTGCAGAAGCTGACAGGATAGAATAGATGGATTGCATGCAATGAATACAAATAGAATAGGTAGATATGCAAATGTCTGTGACAAATACAATTAGTGCAGTGATTGTGCAAATAACTGTACGTGTATTTAATTAATAAAAGATTAAAAATGGTTTGGGCTCCTGCCAACAGAGGGAAAGCTGGCAGCTGGAGGCCGATGTTTATAGCCTGGGAAAGGGGTAATACCCATGGAGCTTCCCTGGCTACTAACATCAGCTCACAGCTGTATACTTAGCCTTTACTGGCTAATAAAATTGGGGGCCACCAAAAAAAAGACCTGGGGTGCCCCTATAATTAATAACCAGCAAAGGCTATGCAAGACATCTTCAGGCTGATATTAATAGCCTAGGAAGGGGCCATGGATACTGCCCCCAAGCTAAACTCATTAGCTTTCAGTCACCCCCAGAAAAGGCACAACTATAAGATGCACCAATACTGGCACTTAGCCTCACTCTTCCCACTTGCCCTGTAGTGTTGGCATGTGGGGTAGTAGTTGGGGAGGTTGATGTCACCTTTGCATTGTCAGGTGACCTGAAGCCCCAAGGTTGGTGTTAGGTGTTGAGTTCCTGCCTCTGCACAGGGGGAATCTCAAACCATCTCTGCTGTGGTCTCCCATCCTTCTCCAGCCGCAGTAGGGTCTGCTCAGCGGAGACGTCAGTCCCAACGTCTTGCTCAGTCTCACTCTGTGCATAGGGTTACTGCTGCTTTTCCTGCTTCTGCCATTGAAGCCAGTGCTGGGCAGCGGCGAGTAGACGCTTTTGGGACTAAGTCCTGCTTTTTACCTTCTGAGCATGCACAGGGTGAGATCTCCCATTGGAGATCGAGGGTCACATGCTCAGATGCTGCAGCGGCTCTCATTGGTCCTCCAGGAAGGTCCTGAAGGTACTAAACTTCTGTGGCAGCTTCCTATTGGTCCTTTACTGGAAGGTCCTATACATGCTGCAGCTACATAAGCTTTGCCTGACCGCACGGCCATGCGCTAGAGTACAATTGTAACCGTGTGTGTTGATGAGTGCAAGTCGTTCCTTAAAAAAAACATCCCTTGTGTATGACTGTTCGCATAAGGTGTATGGCTGCAATCTAGCGCCCGGCTGAACTCACAGCGTTAACACACGAAACAGCACCTATTGCTGTGACCGCCAGTATGGTGCCACGTGCCATTAGAGCGTTTCTTTAACCCAAGTCAGGGTGGTTAGTGGCGTCTGCCAGTATGGCACTGTTCGCACTCTCGTGCTAATTAATTATTAGTTTTGTTGCGTGCGGTACTGCGGCCCTGTGACGCAACAGGGTTCGCTTCCTTCACACAGGGTGAAGTTAACCCATGTGTGCATTCACACTGTACCGCCATATAGTCCGTCATTACTTGGCAGTAGGTTCCATCTCTGCACGGTGGACCCGGGGCTGCGAACGCACCTTATTCTATCTTATTATTTGGTGCGTTCCGCTAGCCCTAACAGTTGGTAATGGAGAGGTGTCAAAAAGATGCCCTTATTACTATCCCATAGTCACATTGTATAAAAACATAGACATCCATAATTAAGTCCTTTAATTGAAAGAATGACACAGACTCATTTAATAATCTTAATTAGACCATACTCATGACCTTGCCCATTCCTCCGATGCCCTCATCATCTGCAAAAGAGTTAAAAAATCAAACAATATTCCTCAACTTTCCGCAGAGATGATCCTAAACCATTTGTCCCACGATGGGTCTAGCTTTGCTACATCTAGATGACAGACTGCATGATTGCATGATGCCACCATATTGCCTGTCATCCAGTAGACACTGAGCACCGTGTACTCAGTGTCTCTCTGTGAACTCCTATTTCCTATCTGACAGCACAGCGAGCATGAGAAAGTTCTCCTGCTCGCTGTGCCATCAGAAAGGTCTTACGAGTTCACAGACAATGAACTCACTTTAGCTTTCTGTCGTTGGCGCTAGCATCTTGTGAAATTGTCCTACCCTCCTTCTGCATACTTCACTACAGGCTGCAGCCTTATCACGCCAGGCCTGGTACAGGAGGGAGCTGCCCTCCGTCGATTACTGGCACCAAGTAGACATTGGCATTTTGGATTATCTCTTGCACACTGTTAACGATGAAGGAGAGGATGCATATGCTTGGCGTCTTGCACGATATTTGCGCACAATTCCCCGCAAGGTCAGGCTGCATTCCAGCATTCCAGAGGTGCACTCCAAACTGTGATTGATTCATGCATAGAACTGAGCAATCCAAATGTGGTTTACAACTTCCTTGAAAGATGGCAGTTGTCCACTGACAACAACCTACACATACCTGGAAGCCAGAATGAGCAGCCTACTGAACTCCCAGAACCACACATGTGCACTACTCAAACCCAGCTGCACCTGTCCAATGTGCCCACTTGAACATACCCACTGGGAGAATGGTCACAACTTGGGTATGTTTGACATGAAGGATGACACCGGCTTTAATGACAACATTTACATTTGCTTCACTTAGTTGTATGGCTGACATCAGGACCCATGACATAAGAAATTGCTTCCAAACTTGAACCCAATAGGAGACATGGGGGTGTGATGTCCAAATCATTATTTTCACAGCTGCTGATCCATTATGGAAGAATTGAAGACTCTGAAGTCTCCAGTTCTTCCACAGGCCCCTATATTGACAATTATAAACCTGTATGTGCTGTCGAACAGAGCCAACAGCACTAAAGAAAAAAATTGTTTATAATTATAATATTGGGATACTGTGTTTGGCGGCTTACAAACACAGATGTGCTTCCCATCTAGCGATCTTATGCAGTTGGGGAACTGGCACATTTGCTCAAAGCCACGGTCTATCCGCAGCCAGTATTCTTTTTTTGGGCTCAGGCATTACGGAAATATGAAGATGGACACATAATTCTGTACAGTAGAATGTACAATGCCTGAGATGGTGGATCTCACAATCCGAAGCTCCAGATGAAGTGCCACATTGGAGAAACGGGTAAATAGAAATCTAAAATTAATAAGAAACAAACAGAAATTAAGAATTTCACATCACCCCGCATAATCTTATGACTGTAGGCCATCATAAAAGTAAGCTACATAGCAAACTAAGCTCTGGCTCAACAAGAGACAACACAATTACATGGTAAGGAACAGTTCATTTTGACAAATATTAGGGAGTGAAAATGACAAAATGTTATGAAACAATTAAAGTTAAGATGCGGGAAACATACAGAGAATATTTAGAAAAAAAGGAAGGCAAGAGCTGGTTTGAAAATGCAAAAGACATTAAAGATCCCACAAAATATTGGATTAATAAATACCATAATGTAAGTAAAAGATGCTCCTCTGCCAAAATACATTAGGGTATCTTGGTGTCCTTGAAGGCTATGCCAGGTGGCACAGCCTGAAAAGGAAGGTCAAATGTAGCGAGGCTCATCCAACAGTACTGATAGAACTTGTAAGGAAGGCTGCATAGAGAACCATACAGTCAGCAGAAATGTCCTTTAGGCTGATTTCACATTTGCGGTTGTGACTGCAGCGTTTCTGACGCATACATCATACAACATTGTAGATGCAGGTGCATGTGTTTGCCTGCGTTTGCTTACGCATGCGTATTTGCACGGTGTGCGGCGGGGCGCGGCTAATGCAACATGTTGCAATTTTGGAGGCGGCAAATTTTGGTCAAATATGCGTAGGCATGCGCATGCAGATGAAGGCATTAAAAAATGCAATACTGTTAATGGGAACGCATACGTACGCATGTCTTTGTGTACCCATGTGTTCAATGTGCTTGCGTACTTCATACTGCGCATGTCCAGGAACTGATTTAGATAAGCAAACGCAGCATTTTTTTGCCGTCATGCGTAAGTTGATGCAGATAAAAAATGCTGCGTTATCATGTGCTTGCAGGCATTTTTGTATGCGTTTGCAGTTGCGGACGATACGTTGCGGACTCAACCACAAATGTGAAACTAGCCTTAGTCAGACGTAGCCTCAAAAACAGGTGTAACCACATTCATCTCCGCATCCTCAGATCAACAATCACTGGGTATGGTCCCCCAAAACGTTGAGACAAGAACCAATGGGAAAGAACCCACTCAGTTGTAGTGAAGGTTTGCCTGTCACACATGTTTGTCACAAGCCAGCAAAAATAATACACTGGGCCTCTATTTGAAAGATTGGAGGAGGAAACTTGTTGTGGGACTAATATGAGTTATATTGGCTTCTTAATTAGTTTTTTTATTCATTTCTGCCCATTGAGCCATTTAATTCAATGTCAAAAGTCAGTGAGAAATGTAAAACCATGCGCATGTCAAACAGATGTCATATGGATAGATGGGTGGGAGATAATTGCATAATCGCATTGCAACACATTACACATGGATTACCATATGGAGAACACTCGTGCGAATCTCAGCAGGGAGACTTGAACCGATTTTTCATACGTTTAGTGTGACTCCAGCCTTAAGCTGGATCACTTGATCTCAGGGTACCATGGTAACCTTCGGGACCTGCAATTCTCATCGTGGGAGTCTGATGGTTACTAATGGGATCTTGTGACCCCCTTTGTAACCACTTAGATATTGCTGTTGTGATAAACAGAGGTATTTAACAGGTTTATCAGCCCTTATCGGCTTTAAAATCAGCCAGGGCCGATACTGCAGAGTGTCAGCTGTCATGTACAGCTGACACCCATAGGAATTGCTGGGCAGCGGTATTCCTTTATTTCTCAGTTCAGTTACAAAGCGCCGCTGAGGAATAAGGCCCCTTATCAACTGCCATTAAAAGGTGTATCAGTGGTCAGTAACCCCTTCACAACATGCGCCGTACTAGTATGGCGCATGCCGTGTCACCCCCTTTGATGTGGGCTCCGGCGGTGAGCCCACATCAAAGTCGCGACATGTCAGCTGTTTTGTACAGCTGACAGGTGCGTGCAATAGCGGCGGGTGAAATCGCTATTCACCCACCGCTATTAACCTGTTAAATGCCGCTGTCAAACGCAGACAGCGGCATTTAACCGGCGCTTCCGGCCGGGCGGCCTGAAATGATGTCATTGCCGACCCCCATCACATGATCGGGGGTCTGCGATGCATCAGGAAGGTAACCATAGAGGTCCTTGAGACCTCTATGGTTACTGATGCCGGCCTGCTGTGAGCGCCCCCCTGTGGTCGGCGCTCACAGCACACCTGCATTTCAGCTACATAGCAGCGATCTGATGATCGCTGCTATGTAGCAGAGCCGATCAGGCTATGCCAGCTTCTATTGAAGCTATTGAAGCTATTAGGCTATTGAAGCATGGCACAAGTAAAAAAAATATGTTTTTAAAAATATGAAAAAAATATAAAAAATATAAAATTTAAATCACCCCCCTTTCGCCCCATCCTAAATAAAACAATTAAAAAAAAAATCCTACACCTGTTTGGTATCGCCGCGTTCAGAATCGCCCGATCTATCAATAAAAAAAAGCATTAACCTGATCGCTAAACAGCGTAGCAAGAAAAAAATCTGAAACGCCAGAATTATGTTTTTTTGGTCGCCGTGACACTGCATTAAAATGTAATAACAGGCGATCAAAAGAACCTATCTGCACCGAAATGGTATCATTAAAAACATCAGCTCAGCACGCAAAAAATAAGCCCTCAACTGACCCCAGATCATGAAAAATGGAGACGCTTCGGGTATCGGAAAATGGCACTTTTTTTTTTTTTTTAAGCAAAGTTTTGAATTTTTTTTCACCACTTGGATAAAAAATAACCTAGACATGTTAGATGTCTAGGAACTCGAAATGACCTAGTGAATCACAATGGCAGGTTAGTTTTAGCATTTAATGAACCTAGCAAAAAATCCAAGCAAAAAACAAGTGTGGGATTGCAGTTTTTTTGCTATTTCACCGCACTTGGAATTTTTTTCCCGTTTTCTAGTAAAAGACATGGTAAAACCAATGGTGTTTTTCAAAAGTACAACTCGTCCCGCAAAAAATAAGCCCTCACTTGACCATATTGACGGAAAAACAAAAAAGTTATGGCTCTGGGAAGGAGAGAAGTGAAAAATGAAAACGCAAAAACGAAAAAGGGCCGCGACTTGAAGGGGTTAAGGTGTTCAAAGAAGTAATCACATTATGCCTTAAACACTTTTTCTAATTTTTCTAGTACTATTTCTGCTGGCAGCATATTATCGATATGAGAGATAGCAGTCATGCCTTGTTCCTGATAGCTGAAGAATCCTAAAGGGAACAGCAGTATTATGCAGGGCATGATTGTAGGTGAAGAGTGCTATAGAATTTACATTGGGGTAAAATGTTTCAGATTATAATTGTTCATTGCTACTACACCATGTTCCAAATTATTATGCAAATGACAATTTTTCTCGGATTTTCCTAAATGGTCGGTGCAAATGACAGTCAGTCTAATAAAAGTCATCACCCGTTAGAATATACATCGAATTTTATTGAAGAAACCTCCCAATGATAACAGTATAATCTCCAAAATGAATAAAAACTCAAAATGCACTGTTCCAAATTATTAGGCACAGTAAAATTTCTAAACATTTGATATGTTTTAAAGAACTGAAAATGCTCATTTGTGGAATTTTCAGCATTAGGAGGTCACATTCACTGAACAAAAAAAGCTATTTAACTCCAAAACATCCTAAGAGGCCAAGTTACATGTTAACATAGGAACCCATCTTTGATATCACCTTCTCAATACTTCCATCCATTGAACTTGTGAGTTTTTGGAGAGTTTCTGCTTGTATTTCTTTGCATGAAGTCAGAATAGCCTCCCAGAGCTGCTGTTTTCATGTGAACTGCCTCCCGCCCTCATAGATATTTTGCTTGATGATACTCCATAGGTTCTCTATAGGATTGAGGTCAGGGGAAGATGGTGGCCACACCATGAGTTTATCTACTTTTATGCCCATAGCAGCCAATGACTCAGAGGTATTCTTTGCAGCATGAGATGGTGCATTGTCATGCATGAAGAGGATTTTGCTCCTGAAGGCATGTTTCTGCTTTTTATACCATGGAAGAAAGTTGTCAGTCAGAAACTCTATATACTTTGCAGAGGTCATTTTCACACCTTCAGGAACCTTAAAAGGCCCTACCAGCTGTTTCCCCATGATTCCGGCTCAAAACTTGACTCCTCCACCTCCTTGCTGACGTTGTAGCCTTGTTGGTACATGGTGGCCATCCACCAACCATCCACTGCTCCATCCATCTGGACCATCCAGGGTTGCTCGACACTTAGCAGTAAACAAGACTGTTTGAAAATTAGTCTTCATATATGTCTAGGCTCACTGCAACCGTTTCTGCTTGTGAACACTGTTTAGGGGTGGTTGAAAAGTAGGTTTATGCACCACAGCAAGCCTTTGAAGGATCCTGCACCTTGAGGTTTGAGGGACTACAGAGGCACCAGCAGCTTCAAATAACTATATGTGATATTTGCACTAAGTTCACCTATATGAAGCCATAAATAGTTAAAATTCTGGGAAATGTCATAAACAAGGTTCCCCATACAGGACTGTGATTAACAAGATGTGTTTACCTTAATATCAAAGAAAAGGAAATCTGTGTCCAGTGCTGACATGCGGGAAGGTCCTTCACTCATGTGCTGTAAGGTTGGTATCTGAAGCCTTCTCTGAATCTCTGTTCCAGAAATATCCAATATGTTGCAGAGCAAATAGTAGTATAGGAGACGCTGTCCCGGCTGGTGACTAGCGTACTCCCCCAGAGCTTGGTAACTGCCGTGCACAGGCAGTGGCGGCCATGTGTATAGAGCTGAAGCCGACAAGGTGCAGGACCTTGTGTGAAGTCACAGTCACGTGATGTGTACACGTGACCAGCTGCAAAGCTGCGGAGCTGCGGAGCTACGAATAGCACACAGGACCAACTAATCCTACGCTAATCCTATCCTGATGAAGGAGTCAGTGACTCTGAAACGCGTAGGATTAGTTGGTCCTGTGTGCTATTCGTAGCTCCGTAGCTCCGCAGCTTTGCAGCTGGTCACGTGTACACATCACGTGACTGTGACGTCACACAAGGTCCTACACCTTGTCCGCTTCAACTCTATACACGCGGCCGCCACTGCCTGTGCATGGCAGTTACCAAGCTCTGAGGGAGTACGCTAGTCACCGGCCGGGACAGCGTCTCCTATACTACTATTTGCTCTGCAACATATTGGATATTTCTGGAACAGAGATTCAGAGAAGGCTTCAGATACCAACCTTACAGCACATGAGTTAAGGACCTTCCCGCATGTCAGCACTGGACACAGATTTCCTTTTCTTTGATATTAAGGTAAACACATCTTGTTAATCACAGTCCTGTATGGGGAACCTTGTTTATGACATTTCCCAGTATTTTAACTATTTATGGCTTCATATAGGTGAACTTAGCGCAAATATCACATATAGTTTTCTTTGATTAACCACTTCTGGGACAATTGGGAGTGATTTTGTCCATATATTTGCTGCTTATTCACCTGGAGCAACTAAGCAGCGCCGTATGGTTCATTTTTAGCTTCAAATAACTGTTTGCTGCTTTGTAATGATATTGTGGCAGCTGCTCTCTTAATCCAATGAATTTGTCTGGCAGAAACCTTCCTCATTATGCCTTTATCTGCATGAACTCTGTCTGTGCTCTGATTCAGTCACAAATCTCTTCACAGTATGATGATCACTCTTAAGTTTTCGTGAAATATCTAATGTTTTCATACCTTGTCCAAGGCATTGCACTATTTAACGCTTTTCAGCAGCAGAGAGATCCTTTTTATTTCCCATATTGCTTGAAACCTGTGGCCTGCTTAATAACGTGGAACATCATTTTTAAGTAGTTTTCCTTTAATTAGAATCACCTGGAAAACTAATAATCACATGTGTTTAAGATTGATTTCAGTCAACCATTGAGCCCTGAGACACAATACCATCCACAAGTTTATTTGAAAAACAAAACAATTAAATCTTTATGACACCTAAATCCAGTTTGCATAATAAATTGGAACATGGTGTATTGTATCTTACATTAACCCCTAACTGTGTTAGTCATTGGACGCTTCCCCCTGTTTAGTGCGGGCTCCGGTGAGGAGCTTGCACCCTTTCTGGCACATGACAGCTGATCTAATCAGCTGAAATTTTCCTGGAACAGCCGTGGGTGGAATCACAATTCACCCACAGCTGTTACTATGTTAAATGCTGCTGTCAAAAGCTGACAGTGGCATTTAACATGCACGCGCAGGAAGCGCGTCATTACCTCCTTCTATCGGCACCCGTTTCACATGACAGTGGATCACTGATGGGTTGGCATGACAACCCAGGGTCAGCAGTAAACCCCTATGGTTGTCATTGCTGGATTGCTATGAGCACAAACTTTGGAATTTTTTATCACCAATTACATAAAAAAGAACCTAGACATGATTGGTGTCTATGACCGAACTTCAGAATCATAATGGCGGGTCAATTTTAGGATTTAGTGAACCTAGTAAAAAGCCTAACAAAAATGTTTGGGATTGCACTTTTTTGGCAATTTCAGCGCACTTGGAATTTTTTTCTCATTTGCTGTTACACAACATGGTGTTGTTCAAAAGTACTACTCGTCCCGCAAAAATAAGCCCTCTCTTGGCCATTTTGACCAAAAAATAAAAAAGTTATGGCTCTGGGAGGAAGAGGAGCACAAAATGAAAAATGAAAATGCAAAACCAAAAACAACCCCTGGTCGTTAAGGAGTTAATTTGCCAATTTCTCTAATATTGCAGATGAAAGATGATGCATTAAGGTTTTGTTACAGCCAAAGACAAAAATTATTAACAGAATTATGAGACAAGATACAACACATAAATGACATGACAATGGAAAAATAAAATTTATTTTTGCATTATCTGCAAGAATAGTGTACACTGGTTTGCATATAGATTGTTCCATCTCATTTTATGTGCATGTTCATTAGCATGTTTTGCATCCTTGTACTTCAAAAGAGGACATGAGACTTTCAGACCAGTGTAAAATGCAATACTTCTGTAAGCAAACGTGTATTTCTTTTTTAGTCAATGAATTTCAGAAAGCAGGTAAATCAGAAAACTGAAGAAATTAGGAGTGTTTTGGCATGAATATAATGTGCAGGAAAAGTCCAATTTACAGTTAACATAAATAGTTCAAAAATTTCCATCATGGTGGATCAGATTTTAAAGCTTCGTAAAGTAACAGTTGTTCTTTAAGTATTTTACCCATTAGATATTGAATTTAAATAGAAATTTATCACCATTGCAATACATTATAACAACTGTACTTGAAAAGGATCAACAGTCTGTGAAGTCGCAATAGTTGCAAAAGAAAAATTCACTGTTAAAGAAGCAGCTTAATCTTTTATTCCATATTTTACAGCACAAGATATTGAAGAATAGTCAAGGTTCAGTTACCCCTTTCATTTCAAATTATATTTTCTGACATTTAATACTTCAGATGTTTCAAATTCTTCTTATGTCAAAGTTATCATTATGAAAGTCCGACTTATTAAAAAGTTTTCTTTTCTGCAAAAGTGTCATTGACCTTTCCTCTTTACTTTTTTAATCATAGCTGTACAGAGGTATAGTCATAATCTCAAAAGAGAAACAAAGCAATATCTAAAAATCATAGTCTGTTGTATGGTCAAGGTAAAGTGTGATAATTGTTTTTTTAAAATGTAACAAACAAAATTTTACAAAGTGAATCAAATCAATTAAAATTATGTCTATTGTTTAGGAATTCACTCAATTGTGTTTTGCCGATAGTCTCTATGAGATGACCGAGTTGTCACCCAAGTATGGTGGCCAGTAAGTTTCTGCTCTCCATCCTGTGTGCGAGTCATTGATCTAATACCCTACAATACAAAAGCATTCAAAACAGTCAAAAAATGTCATGTGTCCAAAAATGGTAAAAATAAAAACGTCAACTTATTCAGCAAGAAAAAAAGTCCTCAGATGACTGTCAGCTGAAATATAGGAAAATTATAAGTATTAAAATATGACGATGGAAAAACTTAGTGTGTGACAGCAGCCAACATTAAAAAACTATATAAATTTAGTGTCTCTGTTATTGCACAGACCCAAAGAATTAAGTCATCTAAACACTTGTACAGCATGACAGTAAACAGTAAAAATAAATTGAACCTACTCTTGACCTGCTGTTGTTTTGTTAGTTCTGCCTCCAAAAGATCCCTGCAAGTCTCAATTCACATTTAACCTGACCTCTACTCTGAGCGCTAGCACAGGGGTTTCCATGTATAGCTCTGAAATAAGTGACTGACAGAACCTCCAATGCAAGATTCCTTATAGGAAAGCAGATGGAGACGCATTGAACTTTGCCTGGCCTATATATTAGGCAGTGTCCATCTTTATAAGCATGCATAAAAGCATTGTCAGCCACAGTTTTGTGCAACTCTGAAAAAAATGACACAGCTGAAGAGAGGCAAGATGGAATCCAGAGTAACTCTGTTGACTCTTTAGTGATTGGATCCTTCGGGGGTTTACTCACGTCATACTGAGATTTCAGTGGAAACTCCAAAATGTTGTGTAAAATGTTCCCAATAAAAGCAGCACAGAGGCTCAGTGGTTAGCACTGCAGCGTTGAAGCTCTGGGGTCCTAGGTTCAAATCCCGGGAAAATCCGAGCAACGAGTACACTCGCTCATCGCTAATTGTGAGCCCCAATACGGACAGTGATAATAATATCTGTAAAGTGCTGAGGAATCAAAGTTGATATGTAAGTGAGTAAAGCAAATAAATAAAGAAATAAAGTAATCCCCACAAAATCTAGTTTCCACTCAGCCACGATATCTGTCAATGGAAACATATGGGACCTCCAAATTAATGGTAGTACAAAGTCTCTGGAAAAACGCTGTGGCCCCTCGCTCGTCTAAAGAAATCCAGCAAATTCTGTGCTCCAAAATCCAAATGCCCCTCTGCCTTTTGAGTACCAGGGTACCTAAAACACATTTACAATCCACATGTTTGTCATTTTTGTACCAATAAGAGTAAGCTTAAAGTGAATTTGTCAGCAGGATTGTGCTCAGTAGCCTAGAGACACTGTCAGGTTGATGCCGTTATACTGATGAAAATTAGACATGAAGGAATATTGTCACCTCCATCCTTATTCGGCAAGCTATAGCATTTACCGAAGAAGCTGCAGAGGGAACCCGGATGCCTGGAGTGCTCCTGATAATTGGGTGTCCAGGGCTGCAGATGCATGTGTCATGGCTGTGTGACAGTAGCAACACATGTATGGAGAGCCTTAGTGTTGCGACACATGCAATTGCGGCGCCGGACACCTTATTATTGGGAGTGCCCAAGGTATCTGGGTTCCCGCTGCAGCTTCTTCGGTAAGCACTAGAGCTTGCCAAATAAAGAGGGACCTGATGATATGCGCTCATCTCTAATTAAAATGGTACCAGGGTTGATGAAATCTATATTGTGATTGTTGTTTAATCTATATTTTCAGTTTTCAGTTAATGAAATTCTCGTGCTCTGGGGTGGACCTGTGGAGGGGTCTTTATGTGGTGTATTCATCTTTATGGCTTATGACTGGTCACTGATCTCTCAGTGACCTGCTCCCTGTTTTACATACTGAATATAGTATGGTTTGCAAAAAAATAAAATTCACACTCATCAGACAGGCTCTGGTGGCGGCCACACAATAATATGCATATTTTTGTTTTATTTAAACATATAGTTTTGCTTAAGAAACTTTTTTCAAACAAAATGGTGCCATCGGTTGCGCCTGTGCAGTACTATTTATTGTGTTCCTATAGCTGCTACTGCGCAGGCGCCACGGCGCAATCTTGATGAAATCTCTTTTTGTTCTCCAGCAAAATGACGTAGGCGGCACCAGCGCAGTAACATTTGTCGTGTTCCAATAGATACTACTGCACAGGTGCCACCATCGCCATCTTGATGAAACATATATTTTTTTTCTCTGCCAAAAGTAGCATGTACCGGAATGCGATAGATGCTATTGCACAGGCATGGCCGCCAGCATTAATTTCCATAAAAAAGAAAAACAGTTTTAGACAAAACTATATGTCTGAATAAAATAAAAATATGTCAGCACCTGCCGAATGAATGTGAATATTTTTTTTTTAACCATGTTGCATTCAGTATGTAAAATAGGGGACAGGTCACTAAAGCATCATACAATCATAACAATGGATATCTAAGAAGAGCACCATATAGCCCCCCAAAAGCCACCTCAAAGCACTAGAATCTCTTTAACTGAAAACTGAAAATAAAGATTGAACAACAACCACAAGATGGATTCATCAACCCAGATATCATTGTAATCAGTACAATGGCGCCAACCTTACACTGTCTGTAGGTTACTCAGCACAATCCAGCTAACAGGTTCACTTTCAGTTGCGGGGTTCATGTCTCCAGAAGCAGGAACTGAGCACAATTTAATGACACTACAACATACAGAGCACCACAATAGCAGATTTGCAAACTTCAATTGGCAACATCCACCTCTGCTTGTTTCTGGAGAACAGTTATGGAGTCAAAATTGTCACTATACCTATAGATAATGTCCCAGAGGGGTGTCATTTTTAAAATGTAGTCACTGGAGGGGGATTGTGCTTTTTGTGGCACTTATGGGGCTCTGTATTTTATGATAATTTGTTCTTCAAGAGTCAAATAGCACTTTGTCTCTACCGAGTATCGCCGCGTGACTAAGTAGTACTGTTCAACCACATATGGGGTATTGCAACATTCAGCAGAAATTAGAAATTATGTGACAAAATTTAGAGCCATTTTTACCCATTTTCCCATGTGAAAATGTGAAATCTGGGGCTAAAACAAAATGTTTGCAGCAAAAATGCAATCATTTTTTCTACACTACTCAATGGTATAAAATTCTGTGACATACCCACTGCACTATAATATGGTGCTCCTTTTCTTCAGAGCATTCCACTGTGTCTGAAAATTATTTCCCAATTACATGTAGGGTATTGGTGCACTCAGGAGTAGGGATGTACAAATTTTTTTGGAAAATGATCGTCAATCTCAAACCAACGTTGCACATTCTAAAACCTGTTCTGATCCCCAAGTTTATTTCCTAAAAAGCTGCAAAAGTCAGCCAAAGCTCAGTAAATGACGCAGTTCACTAAGGGTACTGTTTGAAAAATATACGAAAATATAAGAAAAATACAGTACAGACCAAAAGTTTGGACACACCTTCTCATCTAAAGATCTATCTGTATTTTCATGACTATGAAAATTGTACATTCACACTGAAGGCATGAAAACTATGAATTAACACATGTGGAATTAAATACTTAACAAAAAAGTGTGAAACAACTGAAAATATGTCTTATATTCTAGGTTTTTCAAAGTAGCCACCTTTTGCTTTGATGACTGCTTTGCACACTCTTGGCATTCTCTTAATGAGCTTCAAGAGGTAGTCACCGGGAATGGTTTTCACTTCACAGGTGTGCCCTGTCAAGTTTAATAAGTGGTATTTATTGCCTTATAAATGGGTTTGGGACCATCAGTTGTGTTGTGCAGAAGTCTGGTGGATACACAGCTAATAGTCCTACTGAATAGACTGTTAGAATTTGTATTATGGCAAGAAAAATGCAGCTATGTAAAGAAAAACGAGTGGCCATCATTACTTTAAGAAATGAAGGTCAGTCAGTCCGAAAAATTGGGAAAACTTTGAAAGTGTCTCCAAGTGCAGTGGCAAAAACCATCAAGCGCTACAAAGAAGCTGGCTCACATGAGGACCGCCCCAGGAATGGAAGACCAAGAGTCACCTCTGCTTCTGAGGATAAGTTTATCTGAGTCACCAGCCTCAGAAATCGCAGGTTAACAGCAGCTCAGATTAGAAACCAGGTCAATGCTACACAGAGTTCTAGCAGCAGACACATCTCTACAACATCTGTTAAGAGGAGACTTTGTGCAGCAGGCCTTCTTGGTAAAATAGCTGCTAGTAAACCACTGCTAAGGACAGGCAACAAGCAGAAGAGACTTGTTTGGGCTAAAGAACACAAGGAATGGAAATTAGACCAGTGGAAATCTGTGCTTTGGTCTGATGAGTCCAAATTTGAGATCTTTGGTTCCAACCACCGTGTCTTTGTGCGATGCAGAAAAGGTGAACGAGTGGACTCTACATGCCTGGTTCCCAATAAGTCATGGCTTCTTGGCTTCTTTATACTAATTTCATCCACTGAAGCCAAAACTCGAATTTTATTTCACTATTTTTAGTGAGATTCACTTTTTCCAAAAAGAGAAATTTCAATTTTTACATTTTCCGCGGTTCACAATGTACCCTTTACATTTTCATAAAAAAGCGCAAAAGTTTACTCTTCTGCTAGTAAAAAAAAATCAATAATGCTGTCATGAGCTACTGAATCAACAATTGCTCTATCATTTTTTTTATTCGTCGTTTTTGGTGTGGGGAAGATAAAAAATAACAAACCTTTTTACTACTGTCCAAAAAACATTACTTCCTCAAAGAAATATAAGTATTTGCTGTTCCATAAGTCATATTGTCTGGACTAGCAAAGTCAATGAAACCTGTTATAACTCCTGAATTTTTGAAAAGCCATTTATTAAAAGCAATGTATTTTTCCATACATACCAGTTACCATCTGTATACCCATGGCTATGCACATTACTGTGCAAAAGTATTTAACAAGTGTGGTAACATTGGTGTAAAGTAAGATGCTTTCACAAAAAGAATTGTTAATAGTTTATTTTTAAGAATATGCAAAATGCAAAGTGAATGAATGAATGAGAACTCTAAGTCAAATCAATATTTGGTTTGGCCACCTTGGTCTTTGCAACAGGCTCTAATCATCAATCCCACACAGACTCATTAATATGGAGCCTAGAGCTTTATGGGTCTTCCAGGACTCCTTGTTCTTTTTGCTGAAAATCTTTTTCTCAATTTCTGAATAATATTGTTTTTATTTTGTTTTTATATATAGTTTTTCTATCTATCACAATAAATTATGAAAATCATTTAATAAATAATGCAACAAAATAGTAGCAAACAAATTAATTTTATACATTTTAGTTATTTTTAAGAAAATTTCTCATTTGACACTGTATGTCTACAATAAGAAGGAAAATTACAGCCTCAAGGAGCTACAATAATGTATGAAATCTTCTGCGTCTACATAAATTCTAAGCAAGAAATATTGTTATAATAATGTAACCTCTGGACAGCTATAATGATTTAATTTTTGTGTTACAAAAACTACATAGAATCACCAATGGATCTGCAGGTAAATACCTTTGCATTTTGCTAAATATTCATGTGACATTTCATCATGTACATTTTATTAACGGAGTGTGCTGCACGAAAGACAACAGGCGTAAATGCTGAAATATGGATCAACTGTATATTCCAGACTGCTTTTTTTAGTGGCAGCATGTAAAATTCTTCGGTGTGAAATTACAGCAATGCATTTTATAGATTGATTCAATATTTCCTGGTGCTATGATGATATGGAGACTGTGGAAATATTTAACTATGTGTCTTAAAAGTGATTTTGGCAGAAACTTTCTAAAGAAAGCAGAAAACTCACTAAGTAAAGCCTTCTTCACACGTCCATTTTTAAAGTCCATATGTGGTCCGTTTTTTAAGGACAACAAATATGGACAAACGCACACCCAATGTATTCAATGATGTCTGTGTTTTCACACAGACACACACAGACATGTCAGTTTTTTACGTAGCTTGGGTAAAATGCGTGCCACACACGTTCACACTGATGACACACTGTTAGGTGAACAGGGGGAATCTCGAGCCACCTCCGCTGCGGTCTCCCATTCTTCTTCAGTCACAGTGGAGCCTGCTCAGAGCCTGCGGAGACGTCGGTCTCAGCGTCTGGCTCAGTCAGGTACTATGCGCTTGGTTACAGCTGATTTTCCAGGCTCAGCTATTGTAACCAGCACTGTTCAGTGGTGAGCAGATGCTCCTGGGACTAAGTCCTGCTTTTCCACTACTGAGCATGCCCAAAGGATGTCCTCTCATTGGAGGTGGGGGGTCACATGCTCAGGTCCTGAAGCAGTTTCAATTGGACCACTAGGAAAGTCCTGGAGAGCTCCCCTATAAAAGGTTCACATGGCCGCATGACCGCACGGCCATGCGCAAGTATCAAACTATGTTCATGTGTGTATGAGCTTAGCTACCTCGTGGTCTTTGTCAGCATGTGCTTAGGTTTGGCTGTAAGCCTTTAGAATTCCGGCTCCTCCTGAGAGGAGTTTGTGTGTATGGATTCAGGCCTGGCGTGAAGCCACTAGAATTCCAGGATTTCCGGATAGGAGTTTGAGTGTATGAATTCAGGGCTGGCGTACAACCACTAGAATTCCAGCATCTTTGGAGAGGAGTTGTTTGAATGCTGTTGCTGACTGTACGACCACTGTACTCTACCTGCTCCGTTTATGAGCTTTGATCCCCTGTGAGGTTAACAGGGCATAGTGTCTTCTTTAATCCCGGCGACTCTGTGATGTAACAGAGTTCGCTCCTGTGCAGGCCGGGTGATGGAACCCATGTCTATTCAGGCGTAGCGCCATCATATAGTGCTGCCATTTACTAGCAGCAGGTTCCACTCCGCACGGTGGACCCGGGGCTGCAAACGCACCTATTCTATCTCAAAATTTACTCAGTGCGTTCCGCCAGCCCTAACACACACTTGATGACATACAGGTGTCATCAGCGTGACACGTACCGGCACCTGGGAAGAAGAAGCAATATAGTTTGCATTGTTACCAGTAGCTGGCTAGCTGTTGAAGGCAGTTCTCATCATTTTCACCTGTTCGCGCTGATCTCAGTGCAACCAGGAGACAATGATGGGAGTTGTATTCAGCAGCAGCTGGCTAACTCCTGTGTAAAAAGAAAAAAAACATTAACAAAAATGGCTTGGAATCCCTCGCTGTTTTCATAACCAGTAGAGGGTAAGCCCACAGCTGGGGTCTGATTTTAATACATGGGACAAGGGACAATATGCCATAAGGTTCCTAGGATATTACATAGTAACATAGTAACATAGTAACATAGTTAGTAAGGCAGAAAAAAGACATTTGTCCATCCAGTTCAGCCTATATTCCATCATAATAAATCCCCAGATCTACGTCCTTCTACAGAACCTAATATTTGTTTAATACAATATTGTTCTTCTCCAGGAAGACATCCAGGCCTCTCTTGAACCCCTCTACTGAGTTCACCATCACCACCTCCTCAGGCAAGCAATTCCAGATTCTCACTGCCCTAGCAGTAAAGAATCCTTTTCTATGTTGGTGGAAAAACCTTCTCTCCTCCAGACGCAAAGAATGCCCCCTTGTGCACGTCAACTTCCTTGGTATAAACAGATCCTCAGCGAGATATTTGTATTGTCCCCTTATATACTTATACATGGTTATTAGATCGCCCCTCAGTCGTCTTTTTTCTAGACTAAATAATCCTAATTTCGCTAATCTATCTGGGTATTGTAGTTCTCCCATCCCCTTTATTAATTTTGTTGGCCTCCTTTGCACTCTCTCTTGTTCCATTATATCCTTCCTGAGCACCGGTGCCCAAAACTGGACACAGTACTCCATGTGCGGTCTAACTAGGAATTTGTACAGAGTCAGTATAATGCTCTCATCATGTGTATCCAGACCTCTTTTAATGCACCCCATGATCCTGTTTGCCTTGGCAGCTGCTGCCTGGCACTGACTGCTCCAGGTAAGTTTATATATATAACCACCCTCTGCTTTCTATCACTAAGCCAGTTACTAACCCATTTACACACATTTTCCTCCAGACCAAGCATTCTCATTTTGTGTATATTAATAACAGCTCACCACTGTGTGCTTAACCTTTACTGGTAAATTTAAGGGGGACCCCAGAAAGAGAATTACATAGGGTCGCCCTATAAATTTAAAACAGCAAAGGCTAAATGGATAACTTTGAGTTGATATTAATAGTTGGAAAGGGGTCAGAGATATTGACCATCCCAGGCTACCAACATCCACCATCAGCCACACCAGAAATGGCACTTCCAGAAGACGCACCAAATCTGTTGCCTGGTCTCGCTCTTCCCACTTGCCCAGTGGTGATGGCAAGTGGGGTAATAGGATTGATGTCAGCCTTGTATTGTCAGCTGACATCAGGCCCAGGTGTTAGTGATGTAGATGCATCTATAAGACTCCCCATTACTAACCCCATAGTCATATGTTGTAAATAAAAAACATCCAGAATGAAGTCCTTGATTTTAAATAAAAATCCACACTCTGTTTACCAATTTATAAAAAATAAAAAAAAAGCTATACTCATCTTACACCCATTCCCTTGTCCACTTAAAAATAAAACAGAAAATAATACATCAATTATACTCATTTTATGGTCATTCCATTGAAGCCCTTGTCTAATGTAAAGAAAAAACAAAATAAAAAGCAACCATATCCCTCACCTGTCTTAAGTGATGATTAGTAATACTGTCCCATACCATAATCCATGCCTGTGATATGTGGTTTGCAAGCTGAAGCGTGGCATGATGCGAGGACAGCATAAATGACTAGCGGTGATGTCATCGAGGTTACTACAGGTCACTGAGGCTGCATTCCCACATTCACTTCACTGTGAGCTGAGACAACGAACTGCAGTGACGTCAATGAGATAACCGCGCTGTTGGTTATGAAAATTGCACAATAGCCCACTCCATTATTTTTATTTCATTATTTATTTTACATATGAGGGACACATGTGCTGTTGAATACAACTCTACAACTCCCATCATTATTTCCCTGTCACACTAATTTCAGTGTAAGCAGGAGGCAATAATGAGAGATCCCTTCAGTAGCCATCCGGTGCCTGGGAACAGCATGAACTGTACCGCTTCTTCCCAGGTGCCAATACATATCACACTGATGACATCACCCATCATTGTCCCCTGGTCATGCTGAGTAACTGCTGAAGTGTCACAAGCAGGAACAAGTTTTGCAGTCCCCCATCACTGTGGTATACTGACAGTGCATTTTTCCCTTCAAATTCCCCCTTTTTTCTAACAGCTCCTGGAATAAAATTAGATGTCACTAGTTTTAACTCCTTGAATTTTTACAAATTTTCATCACCCCAGAAGTCCTACAATTGATTGCCCACCAAACCAATTTCTTCATTTTCAAAAAACCCACTGCCTTTCATTCCAATTTAAAGGTCCCCACAAATTTCCCTGAAATGAAAAAATAATTTAGCCTTACCGTAAACATGGGATTAGTAAAAAAATATATACTTCGCTCTTACTTGGGAACAAAATTTCTCCACAGTACCCCTGTATTTGCAGCTGTCATGTCCCGAGCCCCTTATGAAGCAATAATTGTTTCATTATAGTGATAATGCTCAATCCCCTAAAGAAATGCCCCCAATTGCCTGAACAAACTGAGATACCTAACTTCCCTCCTACAAGATTAATTTCTAAGTTCGTACATCCCAGAGCAAAATGTGGCAGTCGATGAAAATGTGGCATCAGAAAGTGGGTAGAAAACTGGGGGTCCAATTTTTGGTGTTACCCTTTGAAAAGTGTTAAATTTAGAGGAAATTTTTATATTTACTTTTGTTTCATTCCACATTGCATTAATTCCTGTGTAGCATCTAAAGGGTTTATTAAACTTATTGAAAGTGGTTTTAGGGACTTTGAATGGGTGTAGTTTTTAGAATGGCTTAACCTTTGGGTATTTTCTGTCATATAGGCCCCTCAGTCACTTCAAATGTGATGTGGCCCCTAAAAAAATGGTTTTGTAAATGTTGTTGGAAAAATGAGAAATCGATGATAAATTTTCAACTACACTAACTTCGTAACAAGTTTTATGATTCAAAAATTTTGCTGACGCAAAATAGATATGTGGAAAATGTAATTTAGTAACTATTTTATGTGAAATAACTACGGTTTAAGGGTATAAAAATTAAAAGTTTTAAAATTTTCAATTCTTTTCCCAAATTTTTGCTTTTTTCATAAAAAAGTCATATTGCACCAGTTTCATGAAGTACAATATGTAATGAAAAACATATTTACTGCATTCTGTTGAAGTGTTCAGTACTGATGAGCGAATTTGTTTGGAAAATGATCGGTAAACATAAATTCAGCTCAAATATGGCGCATTCGGATTCATGATCGAAAACCCGACCAAAATTTTAAAAAATCAGTAAAAATTGGTAACATTTGGTAAAATATTTGTGTTGCCATAAAAGTATTTTCAGCACTTTTGCAACAATAACGATGGTGCATTTCGCATGTGTTTGATGAAGTGAGGGGTTTGCAGAGCTCAAACGTGCAAAATTCTTGTAAACTTCTTTTCCTCTAACTTTATGTGGGCACATTGCAGCTAGCCAATCAAGGTGCAGGAAACATCCACAATGTCCTGACACCACAGCTTGTGTTATTGGCTGCTGAAATCACATACAGTTGCATCTCACAAAATTAGAATATCATCAAAAAGTTAATTTATTTCAGATCTTCAATACAAAAAGGTTCACAGGCAAAGCTAGCAGGGTGCATGTCATGCTTCTATTGTGCTTCATGTACTAGTATAGCATTCTAAATAACATATTTTCACTAGCTAAATGTGAAACAGCCTGCTGTATCCCACCTTGTCATTTAGTGCTCTGGTGATATGAAACTGTCTGTAGATCTAGCACACATAAAAGAAAAAATATAATTGTTCTGTTTCAAAAAGCTAGACAGCCCGTTGCATCACAATTTGTCATTTTGTTGGGATTAAATCAAGCTGTCTGCAGATCTCACGCGCATAACCAGAAAAAATTTCTGTTGCTAAATGTCATATAGTAGGGAACCTGACTTTAAAATATTTTATAGCATCTAGTGTATTATAGAGGCCTGATCCAGAAGCCACAAAAAATATTGTATTCCTAGCGTCATACAGTAGAGGATCTAACGTTAAAATAATTTGCAGCATCTAGTGTGTTACAGAGGCCTGATACAGAGGCCACCAAAAATTCTTCTGTTCCTAGTGTCATACAGTAGGTGACATCTCACATTCAAATAGTTTGTAGCATCTAGGGTTTAACAGAAGCCTGATCCATAGGCCACAAAGATATTATTGTGTTCCTAAAGTTATATAGTAGGGAACATCAGACTATAAAATTGTTTGTAGCATATCTTCTTTGTCATACAGACCTTATCCACACTCAAACAATTCTTTCTTCTGTGACTAATGCGATACAGCATGCATTATTTCATCATGGAATTTACTGCTGCTGAAATTCAGCTGTTTTCAGAAGTTTTACAGCACTTAAAATCTATTTTTTTGTTGCTAATATTGTGCTCCTACCACACTATTTGAGCAACATGCCTAGGAAAAAGCGAGGCCGTGGTGGAAGGGGAATTAGGCTTGGTGTTGAAGGTGTACGTGGGGTAGGTGGTAAGGTTAGCGAATGCACTAGTGAACCAACATCGTCACACCCTATGCAAAGACATCTGACAACTTCTGTTACTGGACGGGCTACTCCTCTACCTTTCTTTGAGAGATGCACAGCAGTAAGCCTTTTGGATGAGGCCCAGAAAGTCCATGTGTTTGAGCGGATGGCAAGCGCAGCTTCAAGTGGCCTCTCCTCCACCTCTTCCACCTCAATATCACATCCAGTACAGTCCATAAAGATGGCACCCAAATTACCCTTGCTTCCCCCATGTCACAACTCTCCATCCGCACAACTGACTGTATGGAACCACAGATGGGTGGGTCTGAAGAGCTGTTCACACATTCTATGCTATGGTCATCAGAAGTGTATTTAAAAGCTTCATAGAGTTAAGAGGGGGAAATCTGCACCAATGCCCAACATTTTTTAACTTGGATACAGGGCAGGATGAAGTAGGGTATGAGCAACATCCTTATCCTCGTCATTATATGTTAACCCCTGGGGGAAGGTGATCCTGATGAGACTCAGATATCTGATGCTCACACGGACTATATTGTTCTTGTGCTGTCAGGACAGGAACACGAGAAGGGTGACTTCAAGGGCAAGGAATGTGATAACACAGATGTTGATGATGATGAGGTGCTATATCCCAGTTGGCTTGAACCTAGAGGAACACTGCTGAGTAGGTCATCTGAGGAGGAAGACGAGGAGATTACGTTGCACAGTATGTGGAAGACATGTAGTGATGCAGGCACAAAGAACCACAACTTTGGCTGTGACCAACAGCGTCCACAGGTCTGCAGCTCGTGGAGGTGGCAAGGGTTGCCTTTTTGACATCACAAAGGATGAACCAACTCACGTAGTCTGCGAACTTAAAAAAAAACTGAGTAGAAGTAAAAAGTTCAATAATTTGACTACTACATGTATGAACCTTCACATGCGCAATCAACATGCGTTACCCTGGGAATCCCACAGTGCAAAAATGCGGACCAGTGGACCGCAACAACCATCAGATGACTCATCAATCGCATCTGCTGCTTCTACCTCCTCCTCTGTTACCGTGCCAACTATTGAGACATAGGTCTTCTACCACAGAATCTCTGCTTCTTTACCCACTCCAGTCACGCTGTCTGAGTGCCCGCCATCAGCTGTAATGTAAGCGGACATGCCTGCTGTTTTTGTCAGATCTCAGAGAACGAGTACACCACAACTTTTTCAATTTTACCGCAGCATCTCCACTTGCACGTCTCTGACGGACCAGCAGTGTGTGCTGTTCACTGTACTCTACCATCTCTCAGCACATCAGCCAGCCCACGGTACTGCAGTTATGGTCATGGAAAAGATTGTTTCCTCCTATGCATGACAAAACTTAGAGGTTGAACTTGACCATCTCCAATCTGTTGGCCACAGAAATGCTGTCTTTCCGCCTGGTAAATACAGACGGTTTCCAAAAGCTGATGGCGATCGCAGTCCCCCAGTACCAATTGCCCAGTTGCCATTACTTTTCTAAGAAATCTGTGTCTGCGCTACTCCAGCTTGTGGCAGACAACATCACCCATTCCTTGATTAAATCTTTGCCTGCCATGGTGCATTTCACCATGGACACTTGGACAAGTAAGCATGGCCAATGGTTTTACATCTCACTTACTAGGTACTGGGTGACTCTGGTGGATGTGGGGTCAGGTGTTGCACCATAAGTCTTAGAATTGCCAGGGCTTGCAGGTCAAACCCTACATTTAACCCTTCCTCCACTGCTTCTGACTCTACTATCTCCTCTAGGGCCTCCAACTGCGCCCTCAACATATGCCTTAATGAGACATGCGTTTCAGCAGCGCAGAGTGAATTCCCATCCCATTACCTCTGTACTGGACAGCTAGTGCTTACTGCAATCAGGCAGTGTTTCAAATGATATGCCTTGGAGATCACAATCACAAAGCTGAAGAGTTGTGGACAGCTCTCGAGGCTGAGTTGGATCAATTGCTGGCTCTGCTGAACCTGCATCCAGGGAAGGCCGTGTCCAATAACAGTGTGAATCTGGAGGCAGCCCTACAGTGAGGCAAGCTCACACACACATGTCTTGCATGGCTCAAATCCTCAACCTGGTGGTACAGCGATTTCTTCACCACTATCTTGGCCTGGGTGAGCTGCTCCAGAACGCATGGTAGCTGTGTGCTAATTTCCGTTGTTCACACCCCTCAAGTCATCGACTTGCATTGATACAGAGGTCTATGTCCATGCCAGTTAACAGGTTAATATGTGATGTGCCGGCATGGTAGAATTCCACTCCACACATGTTGCAGTGACTGTGGCTGCAGCAATGAGCCTTGATGCAGGATGTCATGTCGTATAGCCAGGGCCAATGCAGAACGGATATGGCTCATACAGAGTAGGCACAGATTAAAGACCTCTCGACTATACTGCACAATTTTCAAAATGGCTACCAAGATGGTTGGCGATGGTGATTCCATCATCAGCATCATTATTTTGGTCATCTATATGCTGGAGGAGACTTTGAATAGCCTGCAGGAGGAGCTATTGGTCCCAGAGGAAGAGGAGTTCAAGACTGTTGTCACACAGGCAGGTGCCAAGGGAGGGTGGATTACTGTGATTGAGGGGGGCTGGTGATAACAGACAAACTGTTATCTAAGGTGCAAGATCTGAGGGACAAATGTAGGAGAATGAGGTGATGGGCAATCAACTGTCAGATGAAGAGGATAATTCTCCCCTCTCTGTTGTTCGTGGTTGACAGGAGGGGGCGGAGTAAACAAGCCTCATTGCTACCCAGCCATCAGCACAGCATGGGCTTGGACCTCATGGTAGGGCCCGACATATGAGTGCCTTTTTGCTGCACTATCTGTAACATGATCTTCTTATAGTTATGACTGTGATCAGGGTTGCCACTCTGTTAGATCCATGCAAATTTTGCCAGGCGCTTCCCACCTTGGAAAGGGACCTGCAAATGCTGGAGTATCGAACACGCATTTACCCAACCTTACAAGAGCTTTTCCCCAAGACAGCAGTGAAGCACGCAGTTCGCATCAGAGCTCTAGACTTCTGACCTCTGGAACATCAATTCATCAATGCTAAAACATTAGTAGCAGCAGCCATAGTGTAAGTGGAAGAAGCAATTTCTGTGAATCCTTTGACACTTTTTTACACCAGCTTGTGCACCAGCACAAAAAAGTCCAAGTCTGACACGAGGTGAGCATGTGGAGAGGCTGGTGCAGGAGTATCTAGAAGAATCTAAAACTGAAGGTTTAAATCCGGACCATGACCTTGGATAAACCGAGCAATACTTCTAAAAATAAAAAAATTGGCTCTGTTTTATTATGGGTGCTTGATTTTGCTACACGTGCTAGATAGCACATTCATTCAGCCCTGTAGGACACTCTCCGCCCGGATCACATTTTCTGGTGGTGAGCGCCTAAGCTTGTTATGACCTCACTTAGCCCCTTCTGGTTTCAGTAAGCCCATTTGGATAACGCCTCTGTAAATGACTGCGTTCCACCGCACTTCTCATATGCGGTCCACACTGTACGCATGTGCAATGAGTGTCTCGGGCAAACCGGAACTGAGGTCATATGGACCGGAAGCAGGGCGCACGCCGAGGACAGCGTGCGTTACATTGCGATCTGGTCTATTACTATATTAAGGAGACACAAGCGAGTGTCAGGTATCACAGCCTTGTAGGTATCCCTGTTACTCCCCTGATGAGTCCTGTGATTATTGTGATTGGCTGGCATTTAAACGTCATAGGAGATATTTAAAAGCTGCCGGCACCATATTGAGCACACTGCAGATGGAAAAAGCCTAGGGGAGCGTAGTTTGAGCAAAGTAAGAGTGAAAGGAGCATAGGGAGAGTATTGGGAACTTATAGTGAGCATTATTTATTTCAAAAAGCTCTTTTAAGAGCTGAAGATTGAAGATTGTAAATCAGAACGGGCAATATACGGTACAATAGGGACAAACTGTAACTGAGTTTGCTAGGAGAGGATTTAGAAGAGAGATATTTAATAAGAGGGGGAGAGTGAAAGGATGGATGTTCTCTTCATTGCAAGTACATGCTGCAGATTTCTGCCATTGTCCACTGTGTTGAGTAGTTGTCATGCTGCTGCAGTGCAGTGCAGCGCAACCTCCACCAGGGGGAGCTTGAGAGGGAAGTGAGACTGCACACACAGAGCAGCCGAACAAATGCCACCAAGTGGCGAGAGAGTGGTCAGACAAGCCAAGTCAAAAGCACGTGATAGCACGACAGTATAAAAGGATTAGACAGAACTGATAGTCGGTACATAGCAAGAGATCAGTAAACCAGAACGGGCAATATATATACGGTACAATAGGGACAAACAGTAACGGAGTCATTAGGCAAGCCAGGAGGTCAGAAACGGAGAGAATCGCTGGGAAAAAGGCAGACAGAGGGAGTTAACAGGCACAAGACAATTCAGGGTTCACAGCAGGACAAATCAAGAGCTACCAATTTACGTCAGTCTGCTGTTGCCATTGTAGGGGTTTCACTCGATGGGGTGCGATGGGAGGAAAACAGAAGGTACGTTCCTTTAAAAGTTCATGTGGGTTCATTCCTTCATAAACCACAGAAGCAAAAACAGAAAGCAAACAGCCTTTTGATCAGTCAAAACAAATTATAAATGTTCATAGCAGGGCTCTGCTCCACCAGGCCTGAGGGCACAGAGGCTGGGGTAATATCCAGTACTCAGGCTCGGTCTGGAGCCAAACACACAGGAGGCCTTCTCCTTCCCAACACAGACCATGTGCCAAATAAGAGCCTCCATTATATAGGCTGTAACCACACCCAGAAGTGAAGTATGTGGGTAGCAGACTCGCCCATCTCTCATAGCTACAGCAAGCTGGTCCCAATTGCACCAAATGAACCTCATAGTGCTTACATGCACTAAAGAAGATACTCTGGGTTACATCACAGAGCGCAGCCATCTCTGTGACACAGACCTCCCATTGACTATGCGACCAATAGCCACACTACACCGTGTATAATCAAACTGCGATATAAAAAATGTAGCCACACATTGCTAGATACAGTGAATTTGTATATGAGATCTTTGTAAGGGTACTTTCGAAAATAAAGCTGGTATTTTTTCGTTTCATATGCATAACGCATTCAAGACGACAAAGGGTGAGGTTAACACACGTGGATGTCGTGGTGCCTGAAAAGGCCATGTGATAGATTTGAAAGAAACTGTATCTCGTTCTAGCTTCCTCTCAAAATTTAGTCAGCGTGCTACACCACTAATGAACCCAGATAAGTGCGAGGATGTTGTTGGTTGGATAGTAGACAAAGGCTCCAGTGTGTTGACAAGTAGCTCCACAAAATCTTCCACACGTTCCAGTCTCAGTAGCCAAGAGGCTGGGCAAATGACTCCTCACATTGGTCCTCCTTCCTCCCATCAGCAAGAGACCCAGGAGACATTTGCCACCATCACTGGCTGTTCTGAGGAATTGTTTACATTTCTTTGTAATTTGTCAGGCCTCACAATATGAATCATTATAGAGGGTCATGAGGAGGTGGAGTGCAGTGATGCCCAAACATTTGAGCACCCGCAAAAGTAGAAAGCCATGTTAGGAAAGGTCAATTCATGTCTGAAGAGTTGGAGGATAATCATGACACACAGTTGCCAATAGATAAGCCTCAAATCGCAACTCGGAAGGAGCATCAGATTGAGGGATTGGAGATGACGTGGTCGATGATGAGGCCACTGATCGAACCTGGCACGGTAGCACACCTAGCAAGCACAGCAGTGCAGAGAGGGATGGATCAGTACAAGAAAACAGGCAAGAAGAGGTAGTGGTTTTACAAGATGTAGAGATCGGTCAACTGTTCCACAGAGCCCCACCCCCCCCCCCATTCGGCTAGATAACAGGCCAAAGGTGTGTTGATCCATGGTATGGCATTTTTTTCTGAAATTCCTTCACATAAAACAACTGTAATTTCAGCCACTGCCTGTTAGGGCTGACGGAACACACCAAACAATAAGATAGAAAAAAGGTGCGTTCGCAGCCCGGGGTCCACCGTGCAGAGATGGAACCTGCTGCCAAGTAATGATGGACTATATGTCGGTACAATGTGAATACACACACGGGTTAACTTCACCCTATGTGAAGGAAGCGAACCCTGTTGCATCACAGGGCCGCAGTACCGCACATAACAAAACTAATAATTAATTAGCACGAGAGTGCGAACTGTGCCGTACCGGCGGACGCCACTAACCACCCAGACTTGGGTTAAAGAAGCCCTCTAATGGCGCGTGGTGCCATACTGGCAGTCACAGCAGTAGGCGCTGTTTCGTGTGTTAACGCTGTGAGTTCAGCCGGGTGCTAGATTGCAGCCATACTCCTTACGCGAACAATCATACACAAGGGATGTTTTTTTTAAGGAACGATTTGCACTCATCAACACACACACGATTACAATTGTATACTAGCGCATGGCCGTGCAGTCATGCGAACCTTATATAGCTGCAGCATGTACATGACCTTCCCAGAAGGACCAATGGGAGGATGCCACAGAAGTTGAGCACCTTCAGGACCAATGGGATCTGCTGCAGTATCTGAGCATGTGACCCTCGATCTCCAACGGGAAATCTTGCCCTGGGCATGCTCAGAAGGGGAAAAGCAGGACTTCGTCCCAAAAGCGTCTGCTCGCCGCTGCCCAGCACTGGCTGCAATGGCAGAAGCAAGAAATGCAGCAGTAACCCTATGCACAGAGCGAGACTGAGCAAGATGCTGGAACCAATGTCTCCGCTGAGCAGACTCCACTGCGGCTGGAGAAGAATGGAAGACCGCAGCAGAGATGGTTCTAGATTCCCCCTGTGCAGAGGCAGGAACTTGACACCTAACACTGCCAAACCAAACTAAGAAGAGGCAAGAACACTGACAGCCTAAGCACCAATAACATGCAAAAGTAAATGGCAGCCAAGCACCCCAGTAGGTGGGCGGAATGCCTGGGTACAAAATGTTTCTGAGGGTCAAACCACTGTCCTTTCTCCTCTGTTATGGCCTTTACAATATGCTGACCATGAAGCAGGCACTGATGCCTCCTGGCCACAACCAGCAGTTGCACAGACACAACAGTCAGCAACCACATCCAGTTCATTGTCACAGCACATCATTCAGTTGTCCCTGCCCCAGACATTTACCAGAAAGTAGAAATATCCAACCACCCACCCACAGGCCCAAATGCTAAACACCCACATTGCCAGATTGCAAGACCTGGAAATGTTTCCGTATCGACTTGTGGAAAATGAGGCTTTCCGTGACCTCTTGGCAGTGGCAGCCCCTCCGTATTCAATTCCCAGTCAACAATATTTTTCCCAGTGTGCCGTACATACTGTGTCTTGTGAAAGTATTCGGCCCCCTGAAACTTCTCAACCTTTCCCCCATATCATGATTCAAACATAAAGATACCAAATATAAATTTTTAGCGAAGAATCAACACGTGGAACACAATTGTGAAGTTGTATGAAATGTATTGGTTATTTTTAATTTTTGTTAAAATTCAAAAACTGAAAGGTGGGCATGCAATATTATTTGGCCCCTTCACTATCAGTGCAGCAAACTCACTCCAGACTTTCATTGTGGATCTCTGAATGATCCTATGTTGTCCTAAATGCCTAATGATGATAAATATATTCCACCTGTGTGTAATCAAGTCTCTGTATAAATGCACCTGCTCTGTGATAGTCTCAGAGTTCTATTTGAAGCACAGAGAGCATCATGAAGAGCAAGAAACACAGCAGACAGGTCCGTGATACTGTTGTGGAGAAGTTTAAAGCTGGATTTGGATACAAAATGATTTCCAAAACAATAAACATCCCAAGGAGCACTGTGCAAGCGATTATATTGAAATGGAAGGAGTATCATACCGCTGCATATCTACCAAGATCCGGCCGTCCCTCTAAACTTTCATCTCAAACAAGGAGAAGACTGATCAGAGATGCAGCCAAGAGGCCCATGATCACTCTGGATGAACTGCAGAGATCTACAGCTGAGGTGAGACAGCCTGTCCATAGGACAACAATCAGTCGTACACTGCACAAATCTGGCCATTATGGAAGAGTGGCAAGAAGAAAGCCATTTCTCAAAGATATCCATAAATAGTGTTGTTTAAAGTTTGCAACAAGCCACCTGGGAGACACACCAAACATGTGGAAGAAGGTGCTCTGGTCAGATGTAACCAAAAATCGAACTTTTTGGCAACAATGCCAAACGATATGTTTGGCAAAAAGGCAACACAGCTCATCACTCTGAACACACCATCCCCACTGTTAAATGTGGTGGTGACAGCATCATGGTGTGGACCTGCTTTTCTTCAGCAGGGACAGGGAAGATGGTTAAAATTGTTGGGAAGACGGATGGAGCAAAATACAGGACCATTCTTGAAGAAAACCTGTTGGAGTCTGCAAAAGACCTGAGACTGGGACGGAGTTTTGTCTTCCAACAAGACAATGATCCCAAACATAATGTATCCAGATGTTAGAATGGCCAAGCCTGTAATTCTACTAAATAGAGGCCATCTGAGCATCGCCGCTATGTATCAGAGCCAATCAAGCTATGGCAACTTCTAGCCTCCCAAGGAGGCTAGTGAAGCATGCCAAAGGTTAAAGAAAAATATTTTTAACAATATTAAGAAAATAAAAAAAACATAAAAGTTCAAATCAGGTCAGTTTTAGCATTTAGCACACCTAGCAAAAAGGCCAGGCAAAAAACTAGTGTGGGAATGAACTTTTTTGAAATTTCACCGCACTTGACATTTTGTTCCAGTTTTCAAGTACAAAACATGGTAAAACCAATGATGTCATTAAAACATACAACTCTTCCAGCAAAAAATAAGCCCTCACATGGCCATATTGATTTCAAAATAAAAAAGTTATGGCTCTGGAAAGAAGGGGAGCGAAGAACGAAAACTCAAAGCCGAAAAAAGCTCCGGTCGTGAACGGGTTAATGTGCTTCTTTTTGAGCCACTTCTTTGTTGCCTTGGCTGTATGTTTTGGGTCATTGTCTTGCTGGAAGACCCAGCCACAACCCATTTTAATGTCCAGGCAGAGGGAAGGAGGTTGTCACTCAGGATTTTACGGTACATGGCTCCATACATTCTCCCATTGATGCAGTGAAGTAGTTCTGTGCCCTTAGCAGGGAAACACCCCCAAAACATACTGTTTCCACCTCCATGCTTGACAATGGGGAAGGTGTTCTTTGGGTCATAGTCAACATTTCTATTCCTCCATACACAGCGAGTTGAGTTAATGTCAAAGGCCTCAACTTTTGTCTCATCTGACCGCAGCACCTTCTCCCAATCACTCACAGAATTGCACAGGTGTTCATTGGCAAACTTAAGATCTGCCTGCACATGTACCTTCTTGAGCAGGGGGACTTTGTGGGCATTGCAGGATTTTAAACCTTTATGGCTTAATATGTTACCAATGATTTTCTTGGTGACTGTGGTCCCAGCTGCCTTGAGATCATTTACAAGTTCCCCCAGTGTAGTTTTAGGCTGATCTCTCAACTTCTTTATGATCAAGGATATCCTACAAGGTGAGATTTTGTTTAGTGCCCCAGATTGATATTGATTGACAGTCATTTTGTATTTCTTCCATTTTCTTACTATTGCACTAATAGTTGTCTCCTTCTCACCCATTGTCTTACATATAGTTTTGTAGCCCATTCCAGCTTTGTACAGATCTATGATCTTGTCCCTGACATCCTTATAGAGCTCTTTGGTCTTGCCCAAGTTTTAAAGGTTCAAGTCTGGCTACTAATTGAGTCTGTGGACAGGAGACTTTTGTAAGACAGCTGTCTTTAATGCAGGTAGCGAGTTTATTAGGAGCATCTCACTGGTCTGAAGGGGCCAGAAGTCTTAATATTTGGTTGAGATCAAATACTTTTTTCTCACTGCAAAATGAAAATAAATTTATATAATTTAAACAATGTGATTTTCTGGATTTTATTTTTGATATTCTATAACTCAATATAAAAATTAACCTACCCTTAAAATTATAGACTGTTCATGTCCTTGTCAGTGGGCAAACTTACAAAATCAGTAAGGGATCAAATACATATCCCCCCCCCCCCCCGCCCCGTATGTGTACCCCACGTTGGTAATGTTTTGTACTTTTTGAAACCTTTGCAAATTGTGCAATGGTAAAACTTGTACTCTCTATCTCTACATATTCTAATAACTGAAAAGTGTATTGTGATGTCCCCATCACGGCACTTACAGCTGGTCTGAGAGAGACCTCTTGGCTAATTTTTTGAAACCTTTGCACATTGTACAGTGGTGAAACTTGTACTCCCTATCTCTACCTCTTATAATAACTGCTGAGAGTATTGGGGTGTTCCCATCATGGCGTCTTACAGCCGGTCTGAGAGAGACCCCCTGGCTCATTTTTTAAACCTTTGCACATTGTGCAATGGTGAAACGTGGACTCTCTATCTCTACCTCTTGTAATAACTAGAGTTGAGCGACCTTGACCTTTTTAGAGTCGAGCCGGGTTTCGCGAAACCCGACTATCTCAAAAGTCGGGTCGAGTGAAATCGGCCGATTATGACGTAAAGTCGGGATCGACCGAAACACGAAACCCAATGCAAGTCAATGGGGCAGCATAGTCGGCAGTGAGTGGGGGCCAGGAAAACACCTAGAGTGCCCATTTTAATGTCAAAACCATCCATTCTTCTTAATGAAGCTTGTCAAGCGTAATTTACCTTATAATAATTGGAAGGCATTTGAAATTGGGGGTCATTTGGCTAAAGTTGTGGTGGGTAGGGCTGGTTCAAGTAATTAGTGGGCCCAGGAAATCTGGACCACGTCACGGCAGTGGAGCAGGGAGAGGTAAGTATTTCAACTTTGCAAGTGCTGTGAACCTGAGCAAGCAGGGGGGGCCCACTCGTTGGCATTGGCACTGGCACAGGGCCCCTCAAAGTACAGCGGTGTGTTTGCACGGCGGGGGCGCCTCCCACCGGCAGCAACACTTTTGCGTACCATGAGAGGCCCTGTGCCAGTGACGTCGCCAACTAGTATTCCTCCCCCCACCTGATGAAGGAACCTGCACTTTCATCTGCACCTTCCTGTTTGTCCCCGTGTAAGGTGGTATGGTATGCGGGAAGGGGGACCTGACTTTCAGCAGGGTCACAATCTTGCAGTGTAGCGTGCACGGGAAATGTTGCGTTATGGGTCAATGTACCAGCAGACTCATCTATCACTGGCTGGGCAATGGGCAGGATGAGGAGGAAACACAGATATAGGCCCAAAGAATAAAGTGGGCTAAATGCAGTTCAAAATTGGTAACACAGGACTAATCAGGGGGCATTGCAGTGGAGGACAACTGGAATGAGAGGCTGACACAGAGAGTAGGCCCAAATCAGTAAGTAGTCGAAATGCAGTTCAAAATTGGCAACAGTAGTAAACAGGCGGCACAGCTTTGTTCAGTGGAGGAGAACAGCAAGGAGTGGCAGACACCGATAGTAGGCCCCAACCCAACTAGTAGGCCAAATGCAGTCTAACATTAACAACTACTTAACGAGCGCCTGAAAACGGAATTTCAGGACAGGAAACCAGGAGAACAGCAAGGAGCGGCAGACACCGATAGTAGGCCCCAAACCAACTAGTACGCCAAATGCAGTTGTTCCGTTTAACCACAATTTAATGAGAGCCTGAAGATAGAAGTTCAGGAAAGGCAACCTGGAGAACACCTTGGAGTGGAACACACCATCTCTCTACACCCCATACCCAATTTGTAGGTCTAATGCAGCGTAGTTTCCAACAACTACTAAACGAGAGCATGATGATCGAAGCATTGGCGAGGAAACCTGGGGAACACCTTGGAGTGGAACACACCATCTCTCTACAGTGGAACACACCATCTCTCTACACCCCATACCCAATTTGTAGGCCTAATGCAGCGTAGTTTCCAACAACTACTAAACGAGAGCCGGAAGATCGAAGCAATGGAGAGGAAACCTGGGGAACACCTTGGAGTGTAACACACCATCTCTCTACACCCCATACCCAATTTGTAGGCCTAATGCAGCGTAGTTTCCAACAACTACTAAACGAGAGCCGGAAGATCGAAGCAATGGAGAGGAAACCTGGGGAACACCTTGGAGTGTAACACACCATCTCTCTACACCCCATACCCAATTTGTAGGCCTAATGCAGCGTAGTTTCCAACAACTACTAAACGAGAGCATGATGATCGAAGCATTGGCGAGGAAACCTGGGGAACACCTTGGAGTGGAAGACACCATCTCTCTACAGTGGAACACACCATCTCTCTACACCCCATACCCAATTTGTAGGCCAAATGCAGCGTAGTTTCCAACAACTACTAAACGAGAGCCGGAAGATCGAAGCTCAGGAAAGGCAACCTGGAGAACACCTTGGAGTGGAACACACCATCTCTCTACACCCCATACCCAATTTGTAGGCCCAATGCAGCGTAGTTTCCAACAACTACTAAACGAGAGCCGGAAGATCGAAGCAATGGAGAGGAAACCTGGGGAACACCTTGGAGTGTAACACACCATCTCTCTACACCCCATACCCAATTTGTAGGCCTAATGCAGCGTATTTTCCAACAACTACTAAACGAGAGCCGGAAGATCGAAGCAATGGAGAGGAAACCTGGGGAACACCTTGGAGTGTAACACACCATCTGTCTACACCCCATACCCAATTTGTAGGCCTAATGCAGCGTAGTTTCCAACAACTACTAAACGAGAGCCGGAAGATCGAAGCTCAGGAAAGGCAACCTGGGGAACACCTTGGAGTGTAACAAACCCTCTCTCTACACCACGGAAGGGCTGATTCTTAGGAAGGAAGGCTGTCGGAAAGAAGCAGGGCGCGTCCGAGGGTGATTATATTCTTATTAGGTATATACTCACCCTCGGACGCGCCCTGCTTCTTTATTTGTAATGAATGTTTATTTGCAATGTGGTTTTGACTTACTCTATTTTTTTGGTAAATAATGATTTTATTATTTTCATTGTTTTGCATCTTCTTGGCAATAATATAAAGAAGACGCGACAGGACAACACTCGGTGGATGCCATATTTGCAGGAGAAAGTTATTGTAGCTGGTGGCCATTTTTAGTACTGTACCAGATTTTTGTTGTATGTGTTTGTTTTTAATGTTAAAATGTCTGCATTTGATATCTCTCCAGTATTTTCTTTTTTATAAGCAAAATACTTATTTTTATATTTTCTGATGTTGGTTCCAGGGGTACACGGGCAGCAGTGGTGTGGTCAGTGGAGGCCTAGTGGAAGGAGTCACCGCAGACAGGCATCGAAGGCCTAAAATAATAACACATGGCTGTAGGCAATTTTAAATTGGTTCCAGGGGTACACGGGCAGCAGTGGTGTGGTCAGTGGAGGCCTAGTGGAAGGAGTCACCGCAGACAGGCATCGAAGGCCTAAAATAATAACACATGGCTGTAGGCAATTTTAAATTGGTTCCAGGGGTACACGGGCAGCAGTGGTGTGGTCAGTGGAGGCCTAGTGGAAGGAGTCACCGCAGACAGGCATCGAAGGCCTAAAATAATAACACATGGCTGTAGGCAATTTTAAATTGGTTCCAGGGGTACACGGGCAGCAGTGGTGTGGTCAGTGGAGGCCTAGTGGAAGGAGTGACCGCAGACAGGCATCGAAGGCCTAAAATAATAACACATGGCTGTAGGCAATTTTAAATTGGTTCCAGGGGTACACGGGCAGCAGTGGTGTGGTCAGTGGAGGCCTAGTGGAAGGAGTGACCGCAGACAGGCATCGAAGGCCTAAAATAATAACACATGGCTGTAGGCAATTTTAAATTGGTTACAGGGGTACACGGGCAGCAGTGGTGTGGTCAGTGGAGGCCTAGTGGAAGGAGTGACCGCAGACAGGCATCGAAGGCCTAAAATAATAACACATGGCTGTAGGCAATTTTAAATTGGTTCCAGGGGTACACGGGCAGCAGTGGTGTGGTCAGTGGAGGCCTAGTGGAAGGAGTCACCGCAGACAGGCATCGAAGGCCTAAAATAATAACACATGGCTGTAGGCAATTTTAAATTGGTTACAGGGGTACACGGGCAGCAGTGGTGTGGTCAGTGGAGGCCTAGTGGAAGGAGTGACCTCAGACAGGCATCGAAGGCCTAAAATAATAACACATGGCTGTAGGCAATTTTAAATTGGTTACAGGGGTACACGGGCAGCAGTGGTGTGGTCAGTGGAGGCCTAGTGGAAGGAGTGACCGCAGACAGGCATCGAAGGCCTAAAATAATAACACATGGCTGTAGGCAATTTTAAATTGGTTCCAGGGGTATACGGGCAGCAGTGGTGTGGTCAGTGGAGGCCTAGTGGAAGGAGTCACCGCAGACAGGCATCGAAGGCCTAAAATAATAACACATGGCTGTAGGCAATTTTAAATTGGTTCCAGGGGTACACGGGCAGCAGTGGTGTGGTCAGTGGAGGCCTAGTGGAAGGAGTCACCGCAGACAGGCATCGAAGGCCTAAAATAATAACACATGGCTGTAGGCAATTTTAAATTGGTTCCAGGGGTACACGGGCAGCAGTGGTGTGGTCAGTGGAGGCCTAGTGGAAGGAGTGACCGCAGACAGGCATCGAAGGCCTAAAATAATAACACATGGCTGTAGGCAATTTTAAATTGGTTCCAGGGGTATACGGGCAGCAGTGGTGTGGTCAGTGGAGGCCTAGTGGAAGGAGTCACCGCAGACAGGCATCGAAGGCCTAAGATAATAACACATGGCTGTAGGCAATTTTAAATTGGTTACAGGGGTACACGGGCAGCAGTGGTGTGGTCAGTGGAGGCCTAGTGGAAGGAGTGACCGCAGACAGGCATCGAAGGCCTAAAATAATAACACATGGCTGTAGGCAATTTTAAATTGGTTCCAGGGGTATACGGGCAGCAGTGGTGTGGTCAGTGGAGGCCTAGTGGAAGGAGTCACCGCAGACAGGCATCGAAGGCCTAAAATAATAACACATGGCTGTAGGCAATTTTAAATTGGTTCCAGGGGTACACGGGCAGCAGTGGTGTGGTCAGTGGAGGCCTAGTGGAAGGAGTCACCGCAGACAGGCATCGAAGGCCTAAAATAATAACACATGGCTGTAGGCAATTTTAAATTGGTTCCAGGGGTACACGGGCAGCAGTGGTGTGGTCAGTGGAGGCCTAGTGGAAGGAATCACCGCAGACAGGCATCGAAGGCCTAAAATAATAACACATGGCTGTAGGCAATTTTAAATTGGTTCCAGGGGTACACGGGCAGCAGTGGTGTGGTCAGTGGAGGCCTAGTGGAAGGAGTGACCGCAGACAGGCATCGAAGGCCTAAAATAATAACACATGGCTGTAGGCAATTTTAAATTGGTTCCAGGGGTACACGGGCAGCAGTGGTGTGGTCAGTGGAAGCCTAGTGGAAGGAGTGACCGCAGACAGGCATCGAAGGCCTAAAATAATAACACATGGCTGTAGGCAATTTTAAATTGGTTCCAGGGGTACACGGGCAGCAGTGGTGTGGTCAGTGGAGGCCTAGTGGAAGGAGTGACCGCAGACAGGCATCGAAGGCCTAAAATAATAACACATGGCTGTAGGCAATTTTAAATTGGTTACAGGGGTACACGGGCAGCAGTGGTGTGGTCAGTGGAGGCCTAGTGGAAGGAGTGACCGCAGACAGGCATCGAAGGCCTAAAATAATAACACATGGCTGTAGGCAATTTTAAATTGGTTCCAGGGGTACACGGGCAGCAGTGGTGTGGTCAGTGGAGGCCTAGTGGAAGGAGTCACCGCAGACAGGCATCGAAGGCCTAAAATAATAACACATGGCTGTAGGCAATTTTAAATTGGTTACAGGGGTACACGGGCAGCAGTGGTGTGGTCAGTGGAGGCCTAGTGGAAGGAGTGACCTCAGACAGGCATCGAAGGCCTAAAATAATAACACATGGCTGTAGGCAATTTTAAATTGGTTACAGGGGTACACGGGCAGCAGTGGTGTGGTCAGTGGAGGCCTAGTGGAAGGAGTGACCGCAGACAGGCATCGAAGGCCTAAAATAATAACACATGGCTGTAGGCAATTTTAAATTGGTTCCAGGGGTATACGGGCAGCAGTGGTGTGGTCAGTGGAGGCCTAGTGGAAGGAGTCACCGCAGACAGGCATCGAAGGCCTAAAATAATAACACATGGCTGTAGGCAATTTTAAATTGGTTACAGGGGTACACGGGCAGCAGTGGTGTGGTCAGTGGAGGCCTAGTGGAAGGAGTGACCGCAGACAGGCATCGAAGGCCTAAAATAATAACACATGGCTGTAGGCAATTTTAAATTGGTTACAGGGGTACACGGGCAGCAGTGGTGTGGTCAGTGGAGGCCTAGTGGAAGGAGTGACCACAGACAGGCATCGAAGGCCTAACATAACAAAAATGTCAATACAATGGTATTGTCAGTGGCAGGCATTGAAGGATGTCAGCGCATAGACTAAACATTGGTGGAGCTGTGAGATAATTTTGCAAGTGGTAGAGCACTGTTTGAGCTGGGGTGGGGGGAAACTGTCTTGTGGCCGGCGGTACAGGCCCAGGGCCCCTCATATTACAACGGTGTGTCTGACGTTGGGTGCGCACCACCACCGCCAGAGACACTTTATTGTACTAGGAGGGACCCAGTGGCAGTGCTGTTGACCAAAAGCGGGCTCACCCACCTCTTCAGACAAACTGCACTCTCACGGGTGCTGTCGCCAAGTGTCGATACCACGGCCCCGTGTGGGGAGTTTGGCCATTTAGTGAGGTGTAAACATGTCGTATGCTGGACAATCAGGTGCAGAAAATTACGAGATTGGAAAAGGCATTCAGAATAGTCCACAGGCAAGACCTTTTCATAGGAAAGCTAGGTGTCAGCCGGGCAAGGTGGGGCAAAAGATTTCGAAATCCAGTTGTGGTTCATTTTAATGAAGGTTAGATCATCTACATTTTGGGTAGCCAGACGAGTCCTTTTTTCTGTTAGTATTGAACCTGCAGCACTGAATACTCTTTCTGATAGGACACTAGCTGCCGGGCAAGCAAGCTCCTGCAATGCATATTCTGCCAATTCTGGCCAGGTGTCTAATTTTGATGCCCAGTAATCAAATGGGAATGACGGTTGAGGGAGAACATCGATAAGGGATGAAAAATAGTTTGTAACCATACTGGACAAATGTTGTCTCCTGTCACTTTGAATTGATGCTGCAGTACCTGTCCTGTCTGCGGTCATAGCAAAATCACTCCACAACCTGGTCAGAAAACCCCTCTGGCCAACGCCACTTCTGATTTCTGCCCCTCTAACTCCTCTGGTCTGCTGGCCCCTGCAGCTCGTGTGAGAACGATCACGGGCGCTGTGTGCAGGGAATGCCAGAAGCAAACGGTCAACAAGAGTTGATTGTTTGGTTGCTAATATTAGTTCCAAGTTCTCATGTGGCATTATATTTTGCAATTTGCCTTTATAGCGAGGATCAAGGAGGCAGGCCAACCAGTAATCGTCATCATTCATCATTTTAGTTATGCGTGTGTCCCTTTTGAGGATACGTAAGGCATAATCCGCCATGTGGGCCAAAGTTCCAGTTCTCAAATCTGCGGTTGTGCTTGGTTGAGGGGCAGTTTCAGGCAAATCCACGTCACTTGTGTCCCTCAAAAAACCAGAACCCGGCCTTGCCGCGCCACCAATTTCCAGTGGCCCCGGAAAAGCTTCCTCATTAAAAATATAATCATCCCCATCATCCTCCTCGTCCTCCTCCTCCTCTTCGCCCGCTACCTCGTCCTGTACACTGCCCTGGCCAGACAATGGCTGACTGTCATCAAGGCTTTCCTCTTCCTCAGCTGCAGACGCCTGATCCTTTATGTGCGTCAAACTTTGCATCAGCAGACGCATTAGGGGGATGCTCATGCTTATTATGGCGTTTTCTGCACTAACCAGCCGTGTGCATTCCTCAAAACACTGAAGGACTTGGCACATGTCTTGAATCTTCGACCACTGCACACCTGACAACTCCATGTCTGCCATTCTACTGCCTGCCCGTGTATGTGTATCCTCCCACAAAAACATAACAACCCGCCTCTGTTCACACAGTCTCTGAAGCATGTGCAGTGTTGAGTTCCACCTTGTTGCAACGTCTATGATTAGGCGATGCTGGGGAAGGTTCAAAGAACGCTGATAGGTCTGCATACGGCTGGAGTGTACGGGCGAACGGCAGATATGTGAGCAAAGTCCACGCACTTTGAGGAGCAGGTCGGATAACCCCGGATAACTTTTCAGGAAGCACTGCACCACCAGGTTTAAGGTGTGAGCCAGGCAAGGAATGTGTTTCAGTTGGGAAAGGGAGATGGCAGCCATGAAATTCCTTCCGTTATCACTCACTACCTTGCCTGCCTCAAGATCTACAGTGCCCAGCCACGACTGCGTTTCTTTCTGCAAGAACTCGGACAGAACTTCCGCGGTGTGTCTGTTGTCGCCCAAACACTTCATAGCCAATACAGCCTGCTGACGTTTGCCAGTAGCTGCCCCATAATGGGAGACCTGGTGTGCAACAGTGGCAGCTGCGGATGGAGTGGTTGTGCGACTGCGGTCTGTGGACGAGCTCTCGCTTCTGCAGGAGGACGAAGAGGAGGAGGAGGGGGTGCGAACGGCTACAGCCAATTGTTTCCTAGACCGTGGGCTAGGCAGAACTGTCCCAAACTTGCTGTCCCCTGTGGACCCTGCATCCACCACATTTACCCAGTGTGCCGTGATGGACACGTAACGTCCCTGGCCATGCCTACTGGTCAATGCATCTGTTGTCAGGTGCACCTTTGTGCTCACAGATTGCCTGAGTGCATGGACGATGCGCTCTTTAACATGCTGGTGGAGGGCTGGGATGGCTTTTCTGGAAAAAAAGTGTCGACTGGGTAGCTCGTAGCGTGGTACAGCGTAGTCCATCAGGGCTTTGAAAGCTTCGCTTTCAACTAACCGGTAGGGCATCATCTCTAACGAGATTAGTCTAGCTATGTGTGCGTTCAAACCCTGTGTACGCGGATGCGAGGCTAAGTACTTCCTTTTTCTAACCATAGTCTCATGTAGGGTGAGCTGGACTGGAGAGCTGGAGATCGTGGAACTAGCGGGGGTGCCGGTGGACATGGCAGACTGAGAGACGGTGGGAGATGGTATTGTTGCCACCGGTGCCCTAGATGCAGTGTTTCCTACTACGAAACTGGTGATTCCCTGATCCTGACTGCTTTGGCCTGGCAAAGAAACCTGCACAGATACTGCAGGTGGTGCGGAAAATGGTGGCCCTACACTGCCGGAAGGGATGTTGCGTTGCTGACTAGCTTCATTGGCCGAGGGTGCTACAACCTTAAGGGACGTTTGGTAGTTAGTCCAGGCTTGCAAATGCATGGTGGTTAAATGTCTATGCATGCAACTTGTATTGAGACTTTTCAGATTCTGTCCTCTGCTTAAGGTAGTTGAACATTTTTGACAGATGACTTTGCGCTGATCAATTGGATGTTGTTTAAAAAAATGCCAGACTGCACTCTTTCTAGCATCGGATACCTTTTCAGGCATTGCAGACTGAGCTTTAACCGGATGGCCACGCTGTCCTCCAACAGGTTTTGGCTTTGCCACGCGTTTTGGGCAAGATACGGGCCCGGCAGATGGAACCTGTTGCGATGTTGATGCCTGCTGCGGCCCCTCCTCCTCCGCTTCAGAACTGCTGCCGCCTGCACCCTGTTCCCCCAATGGCTGCCAATCGGGATCAAGAACTGGGTCATCTATTACCTCTTCTTGTAGCTCGTGTGCAACTTCGTCTGTGTCACCGTGTCGGTCGGTGGTATAGCGTTCGTGATGGGGCAACATAGTCTCATCAGGGTCTGATTCTTGATCAGCACCCTGCGAGGGCAATGTTGTGGTCTGAGTCAAAGGACCAGGATAGTAGTCTGGCTGTGGCTGTGCATCAGTGCACTCCATGTCAGATTCAACTTGTAATGGGCATGGACTGTTAACTGCTTCACTTTCTAAGCCAGGGACGGTATGTGTAAAGAGCTCCATGGAGTAACCCGTTGTGTCGCCTGCTGCATTCTTCTCTGTTGTTGTTTTTGCTGAAGAGGACAAGGAAGCGACTTGTCCCTGACCGTGAACATCCACTAACGACGCGCTGCTTTGACATTTACCAGTTTCACGAGAGGAGGCAAAAGAGCTAGAGGCTGAGTCAGCAAGATAAGCCAAAACTTGCTCTTGCTGCTCCGGCTTTAAAAGCGGTTTTCCTACTCCCAGAAAAGGGAGCGTTCGAGGCCTTGTGTAGCCAGACGACGAACCTGGCTCCACAGCTCCAGACTTAGGTGCAATATTTTTTTTCCCACGACCAGCTGATGCTCCACCACTACCACTACCCTCATTACCAGCTGACAATGAACGCCCCCGGCCACGACCTCTTCCACCATACTTCCTCATTGTTTTAAAAACGTAAACAAACTAACGGTATTTGTTGCTGTCACACAAAATACACGGTGAGCTATAACTTCAGTATGATTTAGCTACCCCTTTACAGGTGAGTGAGACCACAACGAAAATCAGGCACAATGTTACACACTCTGTTGTTGGTGGCAACAAATGAGAGAGATGCCACACACGCAGGACTGTCACTGAAGCACAAATGTAAATATTAATCTCCCACTGATTTGATTTTTTTTTTTTTAAGGGAGACTTTAGGAAAAAAAAATAATAGAATAAAATGATTTTTTCAGGAAGAATTTAGAAACCAAATAAAATAAAATGATTTTTTCAGGGAGAATTTAGAAAACAAATAAAACAAAAAAAGGCTTTCTATGGCCCACTGAGTGAGAGATGACGCACACAGGAGTCAGGAGTGGCACACAAGCCCAGAGGCCAATATTTATCTCCCACTGATTGATGTAGTGATTTTTTCAGGTAGATTTTGGAACCCAAATCAAGCTAAAAAAAATAATAGGCTTTCTATGGCCCACAATTGGAGAGAGAGAGAGAGATGGCACACCCAGGAGTCAAGACTGGCACACAAGCAGAAAGGGCAATATTAATCTCCCACTGATTTGTTTTTTTGTTTTTTTTTTCAGGGAGACTTTAGGAAAAAAAAAAATAGAATAAAATGATTTTTTGAGGAAGAATTTAGAAACCAAATAAAATAAAATGATTTTTTCAGGGAGAATTTAGAAAACAAATAAAACAAAAAAAGGCTTTCTATGGCCCACTGAGTGAGAGATGACGCACACAGGAGTCAGGAGTGGCACACAAGCCCAGAGGCCAATATTTATCTCCCACTGATTGATGTAGTGATTTTTTCAGGTAGATTTTGGAACCCAAATCAAGCTAAAAAAAATAATAGGCTTTCTATGGCCCACAATTGGAGAGAGAGAGAGAGATGGCACACCCAGGAGTCAAGACTGGCACACAAGCAGAAAGGGCAATATTAATCTCCCACTGATTTTTTTTTTTTTTTTTCAGGGAGACTTTAGGAAAAAAAAAATAGAATAAAATGATTTTTTCAGGAAGAATTTAGAAACCAAAGAAAATAAAATGATTTTTTCAGGGAGAATTTAGAAAACAAATAAAACAAAAAAAGGCTTTCTATGGCCCACTGAGTGAGAGATGACGCACACAGGAGTCAGGAGTGGCACACAAGCCCAGAGGCCAATATTTATCTCCCACTTTTTTTTTTTTGTTCCAGGGAAAATTTATAAACCCAATAAAAAAAATAACTTTTGTGGTCTAATTTCTTCTCTTACCCTTGGGAAAATAAAAAATATGTTGGGTCAAAGTGCTCACCACACCTCTAGATAAGTTCCTTAAGGGGTCTACTTTCCAAAATGGTGTCACTTGTGGGGATTTCAATGTTTAGGCACATCAGGGGCTCTCCAAACGCAACATGGCATCAAATCTCAATTCCAGTCAATTTTGCATTGAAAAGTAAAATGGCGCTCCTTCCGTTCCGAGCTCTGCCATACGCCCAAACAATGGTTTACACCCATATATGGGGTACCAGCGTACTCAGGACAAATTGGACAACAATTTTTGAGGTCCAATTTCTTCTCTTACTCTTGGAAAAATAAAAAATTGGGGGCGAAAAATCATTTTTGTGAAAAAATATGATTGTTTATTTTTACGGCTCTGCATTATAAACTTCTGTGAAGCAATTGGTGGGTCAAAGTGGTCACCACACATCTAGATAAGTTCCTTAGGGTGTCTACTTTCCAAAATGGTGTCACTTGTGGGGGGTTTCAATGTTTAGGCACATGAGGGGCTCTCCAAACGCAACATGGCGTTCCATCTCAATTCCTGTCAATTTTGCATTGAAAAGTCAAATGGTGCTCCTTTCCTTCCGAGCTCTGCCATGCGCCCAAACAGTGGTTTACCCCCACATATGGGGTATCAGCGTACTCAGTACAGATTGTACAACAACGTTTGGCATCCATTTTATCCTGTTACCCTTGGTAAAATAAAACAAATTGGAGCTGAAATAAATTTTGTGTGAAAAAAAGTTAAATATTCATTTTTATTTAAACATTCCAAAAATTCCTGTGAAACCCCTGAAGGGTTAATAAACTTCTTGAATGTGGTTTTGAGTACCTTGAGGGGTGCAGTTTTTAGAATGGTGTCACACTTGGGTATTTTCTATCATATAGACCCCTCAAAATGACTTCAAATGAGATGTGGTCCCTAAAAAAAAATGGTGTTGTAAAAATGAGAAATTGCTGGTCAACTTTTAACCCTTATAACTCCCTAACAAAAAAAAATTTTGGTTCCAAAATTGTGCTGATGTAAAGTAGACATGTGGGAAATGTTACTTATTAATTATTTTGCGTGACATATCTCTGTGATTTAAGGGCATAAAAATTTAAAGTTGGAAAATTGCGAAATTTTCTAAATTTTCGCCAAATTTCCGTTTTTTTCACAAATAAACACAAGTTATATCGAATAAATGTTACCACTAAAATGAAGTACAATATGTCACGAGAAAACACTGTCAGAATCGCCAAGATCCGTTGAAGCGTTCCAGAGTTATAACCTCATAAAGGGATAGTGGTCAGAATTGTAAAAATTGGCCCGGTCATTAACGTGCAAACCACCCTCGGGGCTTAAGGGGTTAAGCATGTCTAAGAGACTGGGTTATTAAGCTCCACAGACCTATTCAGGCCACATCCTTGCACATGGTTATTACCGCGCTAAGGTCTTTACCTGAGCTCTGCAGCACTGCCTGTCACCTGAGTAATACACTCCTCAGACTCCATTGTTGCTCAAAACCATGCAAAAGTTATATTCTGCCTGGTTGTGTAGTTTCCAGAAGAGGTGCATAGGCTTGTGCAAAAAGGTCAATGGCACTCCTGTCTTTTTCACTTGAGGAGGCTGCTTCCAAGTAAAGTAAGGTTGTACATGTTCCTGCCATGGGTTTCAGGCCTGACAGACTGACAATAGAGACTCTCGCTTTCATGCACTGTATTCAGAATTTAATTCTAATTCTTTTGGTGTCTGAAAGAATTCAATGTTTTGACATTGATCATACAGCTCCCCCAACTCCTGTATTATATGCAACTTACAGTGGCTTCACCCACTATGACAGTTGTTCCATTGGGATCTGGCGGCAAAAATGAAGTGTTGATCTTACAAAATGCAGGTTTCAAATCCCCTGTTGGCTCTCTGAAAATGTGAAGTGAGGGCTGCATAATGAAATGGTGGTGGGCGTAGTGGTGGTGGTGTTGGTGGACGAAGCCCAAAATTCAAATGGGCATGTTTGAAATGGCATTGTAAAGGGATGGGACATATGTATTCCACTATCTTGCTAACTATTTGGCTTGAGGGACGGACCTCCCAAATGTAGGAGTGAGAGCTCTCCAAAATGTATGATGCTGGGCCACTTCAGGGTCCTTACCAATCTCAAATTTCATGGCACCTACTGGCACTCTGCAAATTCTAAGCAAGGGCCGCATAATGACATGGCAGTGGATATAGTGGTGGTGGCGGGTAAAGCCCAAACTTCAAATGGTCATGTTTTAGCTAGCATTGTAAAGGGATGGGGAATATGTATTCCACTATCTGGCTAAGTATGTGGCTTGAGGTAGGGACCTCCCAAATGTAGGAGTGAGAGCCCTCACAAATGTTAAAGGAAAAACTAATGCCAAAACTCTCCGTGTGAACATATGCTAATGGGGAGGTATATATTTGTATTATTTTTATTTTGCACTATATACATGTAATTATGAAGGAAAAAGTGTTTCTTAGCATTAGTCTGACAACATTATTCCCAGATAACATATGAGAGTCAGAAAGGCATGCAGGCATCTTCTCCATACTGTTCCCATTTAGTTTTAGCTCTTTCCCATTCATTTCTGCATTTTTCTCATGCCCCCAGACTAGTTTGTTGTAGCGGAAAAATATTCAGCTTTCTCATAGACTTGCATTGGATTTGTTATTTGGTACGAATACATGGATATTAGAAATTATTTGTGTCGATTTTCCTGAATCCAAATATTTATTTTTTCACTCATCACTAGTAGATAGTACAAGAACATATTGTCAAGGGATGTTATGTTCATGAAAAAACTAATTTAAACAATATAATTTTTTTGTATTGATACATAAACTACTATTCCCTTAAACAGCAGCCCCGCATTTTGTAAAAATAACAAGTAAGGCTACTTTCACACTAGCGTTAACTGCAATCCGCCGCAATGCGTCGTTTAGCAGAAAAAACGCATCCTGCAAAAGTGCTTGCAGGATGCGTTTTTTCCCCATAGACTTGTATTGACGACGCATTGCGACGGATTGCCACACGTCGTATCCGTTGTGCGACGGATGCGTCGTGCTTCTGCGGACCGTCGGGAGCAAAAAACACTACATGTAATGTTTTTTGTTCCTGACAGACCGCTTTTTCCGACCGCGCATGCGCGGCCGGAACTCCGCCCCCACCTCCCCGCACCTTACAATGGGGCAGCGGATGCGCCGGAGAAATGCATCCGCTGCCTCCATTGTGCAATGCGTTAACCCCTTCAAGACCCAGCCTATTTTGACCTTAAAGACCTTGCCGTTTTTTGCAATTCTGACCAGTGTCCCTTTATGAGGTAATAACTCAGGAACGCTTCAACGGATCCTACCGGTTCTGAGATTGTTTTTTCGTGACATATTGGGCTTCATGTTAGTGGTAAATTTAGGTCAATAAATTCTGCATTTATTTGTGATAAACACGGAAATTTGGCGAAAATTTTGAAAATTTCGCAATTTTCACATTTTGAATTTTTATTCTGTTAAACCAGAGAGATATGTGACACAAAATAGTTAATAAATAACATTTCCCACATGTTTACTTTACATCAGCACAATTTTGGAAACAAAATTTTTTTTTGTTAGGAAGTTATAAGGGTTAAAATTTGACCAGCGATTTGTCATTTTTACAACGAAATTTACAAAACCATTTTTTTTAGGGACCACCTCACATTTGAAGTCAGTTTGAGGGGTCTATATGGCTGAAAATACCCAAAAGTGACACCATTCTAAAAACTGCACCCCTCAAGGTACTCAAAACCACATTCAAGAAGTTTATTAACCCTTCAGGTGCTTCACAGCAGCAGAAGCAACATGGAAGGAAAAAATGAACATTTAACTTTTTAGTCACAAAAATTATCTTTTAGCAACAATTTTTTTATTTTCCCAATGGTAAAAGGAGAAACTGAACCACGAAAGTTGTTGTCCAATTTGTCCTGAGTACGCTGATACCTCATATGTGGGGGTAAACCACTGTTTGGGCGCACGGCAGGGCTTGGAAGGGAAGGAGTGCCATTTGACTTTTTGAATCAAAAATTGGCTCCACTCTTTAGCGGACACCATGTCACGTTTGGAGAGCCCCCGTGTGCCTAAAAATTGGAGCTCCCCCACAAGTGACCCCATTTTGGAAACTAGACGCCCCAAGGAACTTATCTAGATGCATAGTGAGCACTTTGAACCCCCAGGTGCTTCACAAATTGATCCGTAAAAATGAAAAAGTACTTTTTTTTCACAAAAAAATTCTTTTAGCCTCATTTTTTTCATTTTCACATGGGCAACAGGATAAAATGGATCCTAAAATGTGTTGGGCAATTTCGCCTGAGTACACCAATACCTCACATGTGGGGGTAAACCACTGTTTGGGCACATGGTAAGGCTCGGAAGGGAAGGAGCGCCATTTGACTTTTTGAATGAAAAATTATTTCCATCGTTAGCGGACACCATGTCGCGTTTGGATAGCTCCTGTGTGCCTAAACATTGGCGCTCCCCCACAAGTGACCCCATTTTGGAAACTAGACCCCCCAAGGAACTTATTTAGATGCCTAGTGAGCACTTTAAACCCTCAGGTGCTTCACAAATTGATCTGTAAAAATGAAAAAGTACTTTTTTTTCACAAAAAATTTATTTTCGCCTCAATTTTTTCATTTTCACATGGGCAGTAGGATAAAATGGATCATAAAATTTGTTGGGCAATTTCTCCCGAGTACGCCGATACCTCATATGTGGGGGTAAACCACTGTTTGGGCACACGGCAGGGCTCGGAAGGGAAGGCGCGCCATTTGACTTTTTGAATGGAAAATTAGCTCCAATTGTTAGCGGACACCATGTCGCGTTTGGAGAGCCCCCTGTGTGCCTAAACATTGGAGCTCCCCCACAAGTGACCCCATTTTGGAAACTAGACCCCCCAAGGAACTTATCTAGATGCATATTGAGCACTTTAAACCCCCAGGTGCTTCACAGAAGTTTATAACGCAGAGCCATGAAAATAAAAAATAATTTTTCTTTCCTCAAAAATGATTTTTTAGCCTGGAATTTCCTATTTTGCCAAGGATAATGGGAGAAATTGGACCCCAAATATTGTTGTCCAGTTTGTCCTGAGTACGCTGATACCCCATATGTGGGGGTAAACCACTGTTTGGGCGCATGGCAGGGCTCGGAAGGGATGGCACGCCATTTGGCTTTTTAAATGGAAAATTAGCTCCAATCATTAGCGGACACCATGTCACGTTTGGAGAGCCCCTGTGTGCTTAAACATTGGAGATCCCCCAGAAATGACACCATTTTGGAAACTATACCCCCAAAGGAACTAATCTAGATGTGTGGTGAGGACTTTGAACCCCCAAGTGCTTCACAGAAGTTTATAACGCAGAGCCATGAAAATAAAAAAAAAAATTATTTTCTCAAAAATGATCTTTTAGCCTGCAATTTTTTATTTTCCCAAGGGTAACAGGAGAAATTTGACCACAAAAGTTGTTGTCCAGTTTCTCCTGAGTACGCTGATACCCCATATGTGGGGGTAAATCACTGTTTGGGCACATGCCGGGGCTCGGAAGTGAAGTAGTGACGTTTTGAAATGCAGACTTTGATGGAATGCTCTGTGGGCGTCACGTTGCGTTTGCAGAGCCCCTGATGTGGCTTAACAGTAGAAACCCCCCACAAGTGACCCCATTTTGGAAACTAGACCCCCAAAGGAACTTATCTAGATGTGTCGTGAGCACTTTGAACCCCCAAGTGCTTCATAGAAGTTTATAATGCAGAGCCGTGAAAATAATAAATACGTTTTCTTTCCTCAAAAATAATTATTTAGCCCAGAATTTTTTAATTTTCCCAAGGGTAACAGGAGAAATTTGACCCCAAAAGTTGTTGTCCAGTTTCTCCTGAGTACGGTGATACCCCATATGTGGGGGTAAACTACTGTTTGGGCACATGCCGGGGCTTGGAATTGAAGTAGTGACGTTTTGAAATGCAGACTTTGATGGAATGCTCTGCGGGCGTCACGTTGCGTTTGCAGAGCCCCTGATGTTCCTAAACAGTAGAAACCCCCCAAAAGTGACCCCATTTTGGAAACTAGACCCTGAAAGGAACTTATCTAGATGTGTGGTGAGCACTTTGAACCCCCAAGTGCTTCATAGAAGTTTATAATGCAGAGCCGTGAAAATAATAAATACGTTTTCTTTCCTCAAAAATAATTATTTAGCCCAGAATTTTTTATTTTCCCAAGGGTTACAGGAGAAATTAGACCCCAAAAGTTGTTGTCCAGTTTCTCCTGAGTACGCTGATACCCCATATGTGGGGGTAAACCACTGTTTGGGCACACGTCGGGGCTCAGAAGGGAAGTAGTGACTTTTGAAATGCAGACTTTGATGGAATGGTCTGCGGGTGTCACGTTGCGTTTGCAGAGCCCCTGGTGTGCCTAAACAGTAGAGACCCCCCACAAGTGACCCCATTTTAGAAACTAGACCCCCCAAGGAACTTATCTAGATATGTGGTGAGCACTTTGAATCCCCAAGTGCTTCACAGACGTTTACAACGCAGAGCCGTGAAAATAAAAAATCATTTTTCTTTCCTCAAAAATTATGTTTTAGCAAGCATTTTTTTAGATTCACAAGGGTAACAGGAGAAATTGGACCCCAGTAATTGTTGCGCAGTTTGTCCTGAGTATGCTGGTACCCCATATGTGGGGGTAAACCACTGTTTGGGCACACGTCAGGGCTCGGAAGTGAGGGAGCACCATTTGACTTTTTGAATACGAGATTGGCTGGAATCAATGGTGGCGCCATGTTGCGTTTGGAGACCCCTGATGTGCCTAAACAGTGGTAACCCCTCAATTCTAACTCCATCACTAACCCCAACACACCCCTAACCCTAATCCCAACTGTAGCCATAATCCTAATCACAACCCTAACCCCAACACACCCCTAACCACAACACTAACCCCAACACACCCCTAACCCTAACCACAACCCTAATTCCAACCCTAACCCTAAGGCTATGTGCCCACGTTGCGGATTCGTGTGAGATATTTCCGCACCATTTTTGAAAAATCTGCGGGTAAAAGGCACTGTGTTTTACCTGCGGATTTTCCGCGGATTTCCAGTGTTTTTTGTGCGGATTTCACCTGCGGATTCCTATTGAGGAACAGGTGTAAAACGCTGCGGAATCCGCACAAAGAATTGACATGCTGCGGAAAATACAACGCAGCGTTCCCGCGCGGTATTTTCCGCACCATGGGCACAGCGGATTTGGTTTTTCATATGTTTACATGGTACTGTAAACCTGATGGAACACTGCTGCGAATCCGCAGCCAAATCCGCACCGTGTGCACATAGCCTAATTCTAAAGGTATGTGCACACGCTGCGGATCCGCAGCAGTTTCCCATGAGTGTACAGTTCAATGTAAACCTATGGGAAACAAAAATCGCTGTACACATGCTGCGGAAAAACTGCACAGAAACGCAGCGGTTTACATTCCGCAGCATGTCACTTCTTTGTGCGGATTCCGCAGCGGTTTTACAACTGCTCCAATAGAAAATCGCAATTGTAAAACCGCAGTGAAATGCGCAGAAAAAAACGCGGTAAATCCGCCATAAATCCGCAGCGGTTTAGCACTGCGGATTTATCAAATCCGCAGCGGAAAAATCCGCAGAGGACCAGAATACGTGTGCACATTCCTAACCCTAACCCTAGCCCTAACCCTAGCCCTAACCCTAGCCCTACCCCTACCCCTAACCTTAACCCTACCCCTAACCCTACCCCTAACCCTACCCCTAACCCTAACTCTACCCCTACCCCTACCCCTAGCCCTAACCTTAACCCTAACCCTAACCCTAACCCTACCCCTAACCCTAACCCTATTCTAACATTAGTGAAAAAAAAAAATTTCTTTATTTTTTTATTGTCCCTACCTATGGGGGTGACAAGGGGGGGGGGGGGGGTCATTTATTATTTTTTTTATTTTGATCACTGAGATAGATTATATCTCAGTGATCAAAATGCACTTTGGAACGAATCTGCCGGCCGGCAGATTCGGCGGGCGCACTGCGCATGCGCCCGCCATTTTGGAAGATGGCGGCGCCCGGGAGAAGACGGACGGGACCACGGCTGGATCGGTAAGTATGATAGGGTGGGGTGGACCACGGGGGGGGGGGGTCGGAGCACGGGGGGGGAATCGGAGCGCGGGAGGGGTGGAACGGAGCGCGGGGGGCGTGGAACGGAGCACGGGGGGGCTGGAATGGAGCACGGGGGGGTGGAACGGAGCACGGGGGGGGTGGATCGGAGTGCAGGGGGGGTGATTGGAGCACGGGGGGGTGATTGGAGCACGGGGGGAGCAGACACGAGCACGGGGGGGAGCGGAGCACTGGACGGAGGGGAGCCGGAGCAGTGTACCGGACAGATCGGGGGGGTGGGGGGGCGATCGGAGGGGTGGGGTGGGGGCACACTAGTATTTCCAGCCATGGCCGATGATATTTCAGCATCGGCCATGGCTGGATTGTAATATTTCACCCGTTATAATGGGTGAAATATTACAAATCGCTCTGATTGGCAGTTTCACTTTCAACAGCCAATCAGAGCGATCGTAGCCACGAGGGGGTGAAGCCACCCCCCCTGGGCTAAACTACCACTCCCCCTGTCCCTGCAGATCGGGTGAAATGGGAGTTAACCCTTTCACCCGATCTGCAGGGACGCGATCTTTCCATGACGCCGCATAGGCGTCATGGGTCGGAATGGCACCGACTTTCATGACGCCTACGTGGCGTCAAAGGTCGGGAAGGGGTTAAACGCTAGCGTTGGAATCTCTCCCCAACGCATTGCGACGGGGAGATTCCGATGCTAGTGTGAAAGTAGCCTAATAAATATTCATCTGAGCCACCATCACTCCTTTTGTACCCCAACAAGGTTCACCTGTCTGTCTTCTTGCTTTGATTGCCAGCAGTGCTCACATGTATATATACCTTACAACACTGCGGTGATATCTCAATTTTTTGGTGTTTTTTCAAAATTAAAAAACCACGTATTTGGCTAAACAATATCTTGAAGACATCTTTTCTTGAGTGCGACTGTTGATGTTTATGACTACATTTTGGAGAATCCCTCCATGTTCAGTCTGCACCAGCATTAGCGAGAGTGCACGTCTTGTTCCCCACCACATGTATATATCAGCAACACAGGATTATTTTCCAGTTGTACAGACTTGTGACTGCTACGGCCAATGATTGATCATCCCTCATTTGAATAGGAAGCAAAGTATTGGTTATGGAGGAGCAAAAGGAAATTATTTTGTGAATATATATTTGTTGTTTTTGCATTTTGGGCGGCTTTATTTTTAAATGCAAATAAGAATAACCAACCCCTTTTACCAACAGTGTGTTTACAGGTAATGAGTTCTTTTTTCTACAAGTTCTTGTTTGAGTCCCATATTTTTGAAAGTACAGGTATTGTGTGTTTACTGCACATTGATAGATGGACACACCATAGATTTTGCCATAAACTGTGCATATGTTATTGTGCATTTGAAAAATGCTGGTAAAAAAAGAACATTATGCATTTCTTTATATGGAAAGCTAGTGATCATGACATAAACATTATTTTCAAATAATTCAGCATTCACAGCTCTCTTCTTCAATCATTTTTCTTCATGACCTTATTTTTTAACCTAAAGCGGGTGCACATCAATAAAGGTAAACTGAGCATTATGAACTGTAAAATTTGCCACTTGTTCCATTTTCCCAGCTCAATGAGAAAGTGTCTGGAAGCATCTCCTTAAAACATCTTCATAAATAATTCATACAAGGGGTGATTTATAACATATCCACAATATGTGTCTTTTACATTTATCTTTCATGTAAGTCACAACCGGAGCATGAATCCTGCCTTTCTGCTTTGATTTATTGCATCATGAAATTAACATTAGTGGTAAACAATGATGTCTGCACTTCTTTTACACATGAATTATAAAGTCTGTTGCTTAATCTGCTTTAAATTAATGTGTTTTAATAAACATAGCAATATTTTTAAAACCTAAGCATTCTGCATGGACAAGGATTTTTGCTCCTATATATCATAAAGTTATAAATATTCATTTGAGCTGAATATTAAAGTAATGGTAACTTAATGCTATTTTTACAGACATTTGCTCCTTTGTTGCATTGTGTACCTTAAATAGATTCTGCTGTTCAATGGCAAACAGCATGCCTACAGAATGAATATTATTTGTGCTAGCTTGACACATGTAGAAATATCTTTCTGTGACAGACATTTACATTATAAGTAATGATGATAATAATGATTACACAAGTGGGACATTCATGGATTGAGAACTGATTTGCAAATCAATAGCTTTTGCTAGATATTGACTAATTAATTTGACATGTTTGAAGCTTCAATTGCACAAAATTGAATGACAAAATCAGCAGCAATTCACTTGGGTATAGTAAGGGCTAATCTTCATTTGAAAATTAATTTGCTTAACTCTTATACTAATAATATTTATGCACTAAGTAAATGTATTAAAAATGTATCATTTTAGAAACCATACAGTGTCTTAAAAAATATTCCTATCTCATAAGCTTTTCCAAATTGTTTTCATCACATGTACAAACCTAAATGTTTTTATTTGGATTATTTTGTGATACACCAACACAAAGTAGCAAGTATTTGGGAAGTGCAAAGGAAAATATATACAGTTTTAAAAATATTTTAAAAAGTATTAATCTGAAAATTGTGGCATGCATTTGTATTCAGCCCTATGTAGTCTGATACACTAAATAGAATCACGACTGTCCAATTTCCTCCAGAAGTCACATAAGTAGTAAATTGAGTTCACCTGTGTGTATTTAATCTCAGTATAATTACATGTATTCTGCAAAGTCCCCAGATGTTTGTTTGAGAACATTTGGGATCAGACATCATCATGAAATTCAAGGAACACACCAGGCAAGTCAGGGATAAAGTTGTGGAAAACAGTAAACCATGGTTAGGTTATAAAAATTTGTACAAATTATGATCATCTCATAGAGCTCTGTTCAATTGCCTGTGACACAACTGCAAACCAACCAAGACATGATTGCCCACTGTATATATGTCGTTCTTGGTAAAATTCGAAGGCATACCTTACTAGTATAATTTAGAAAATGCTATATTGATGGGATCTGTTGCAGGCCTGCTGGGTAACTTCATAATTCCATCATCCATCATCAGGGTGCGGTGCATAGACAAAGAGCACGGGCTGGGTCTTGGGTGAAAATTATTAGGTTGATGGCAGAAAGACACCCTGAAACCACAATAAAAAGGAGTTTAAAACATTATTTGTTAGTAACTATTAAAATATCTAAAAGGAAAAATAAAAAATAAACAGTAGGCCTACGCTTTTAGAACATTTTAATGATTAAGAGCCTTAGGGCTCAAAACATGCATTCTTAGTCTGTTTATTTTTATTTTTCCTCCTTTGTTTTTTCAACAGATATAAGAAAATAATGTTTTTAATGTCCTTTCCATTGCAGTTGCTGGATGTCTTCTTGCCTTAAACAGAAGAGCCTAGAAAAGAGACTGAATCGAATAATAAAAGTTGGAGAGACAAAAAGCGCAAATAGTGTCTTATCTGATAAAGAAATGAAATAAAATATTGTAGATATGCTCACATAAGAGAGTTGTGATGGTCACTACTATAAAAGCATGTAAAGGCTGCTGCCGAATCACTAATAAAATGCCATGCAAAAAATAAGGAAATATAATGGAACTATCTGAGGGTTTTAGAACGCAAATTGTTAAATAATATCAACAATCTCAAGATTACAAGTCAATCACCAAGGATCTTGATGTTATTTTAGTTCACAGTGTTCAAAATAATCAAGAAGTTTTCAACCCATGGAACTGTAGCTAATCTCCATGAAAGTGAATGACAGAAAAAAAAAGATGAAAGGTTGCAATGCAGAATAGTCGGGAGGGTGGATAAACAGCCCCAATCAAGTTCAAGCTGTCCTTCAGGCTCAGAGTGCATCAGTTTCAGTGCAAACTAACCTTCAACATTTAAATTAAATGAAACACTATGACGGGAGACCAAGGGGGACCCAACTGCTGACACACAGGCATAAAAAGGCTAGACTGCAGTTTGGCAAAATATATGTCAGTAGAAAAAATTCTTCTGTAAAAGCATCTTTTTTTGGGAAAGCACATCATCCTGTTTACTCAAAATAAAATGAGACATACAAAGAAAAGAACACAGTACCTACAGTAAAAGATGATGGAGGTTTAAAGATATTTTGGGGCTGTATTGGAGCCTCTGGCACTGGGTGCTTGACTGTGTGCAAGCCATCATGAAATCTGAAGATTACCAACAAATTTTGGTTGCATTATAGTGCCCAGTGTCAGAAACCTGGGTTTGCATTTTAGGTAAAGGGTCTTCCAGCAGGACAATACCCCCAAACATACTTAAAGAAGCATCAAGAAATGGATGGAAACAAAAGTGTCAGTGCTGGGTCTGTCCTGCTATCACATGTGTTCATTTTCCTAAGTCAGGCTTCCACTTTAGCATGTTAGTTCCTTTCCTCAGTGTCAATTGTACACTTGCTGTTGCCCATGGAACATTGATCCCTCTGCGCTCTTTGCCTGACCCTGCTTCACTTGATTCTCTTCTCAAACTCTGACCCTTTGCTTGTGATATAACTTTGCTTGTGCCTGCTCCGTGTATCTGTTTTGTCTTTCTGGCTCTCCTGACCTCGGCTTGTGTATTAGATTTTGTTTCTGACTTCCCTTTGTCGTACTGCGCTCCTTTTACTTACAGTAGTTAGTATATTTACAGCCATGACTCGCATCACATTACTATTGACCATTAACATTTTTTCAGTTTCTCACCTATGGATCCATTACATACTTTCTGTGATCAGGTGGCGAATCTGACAAAGTTAGTAGACGATTTAGCCTTGGAACAACACAATCTGGCTTCCTCTCATGCTCAGTTACAGGGCTAGATTTCTGGTACTCTTACTGCCCCTCAAAATCCCTCTTCTCAGACCACTGTTTTGACTCCTATACCATCTGATGTCTCGCTTAGCCCCCTTGAACCTGCTATTGCACTCCCTGAAAAGTTTTCAGGAGAAAAGGACCAGTTCAGGAATTTTTAATGAGAGTTACAAATTATTGTTTTACTTGCGCCCCTGTCATCAGGTAATGAGTGACACCGGGTGGGAATTATAATGTCACTTTTTCGGGGGGGTCACCAGACCTGGGCATTTTATCTACCCTCTCTTGCTCCTGAACATCTTTCGGTGGATGCATTTTTTTATGCTTTAGGATAGATCTATAATGAACTTGACAGGGTCAAAATGGCAGAGTCAAGGATCATGAACCTAACACAGGGGACTTCACAGCAGAAGACAATTGTACAGAGTTTCGTCAGTGGACTTCTGAGGTCCTGTGGAATGACTCAGCTCTCAGATGCCAATTCCTCAGGAGTCTTTCAGAATCTCTTAAGGACACTCTGGCTCTACATGCTCCACCTGATTGTTTGCTTGAGGCCATGAATCAGGCTATCTGCATGGATTGAAGGATGTGGGAGAGACGTGAGGTGCAAAAAAGGCTCCATTTTGTCCAACTGGCCCGGTTTGTGCACCTGAGGTGGAACCTATGTAGGTTGGTGCTGCCAGCTCTAGGATTAAGGAGAGGAGGACTTGGACTTTGTCTCTATTGTGGCCAAGCTGGACATTTTTTAAAGGATTCCTTGGCTCGACCTTCAACAAACAACCCTTTGGGAAATGCCTAAGTCTGAGTGATTGTGGAAGAGGTCACTCAGACTTACAGGTACCTTTTACTCCCCTGATAAGGTGCTGTTGAATGCTGAACTTCTTTTTCAAGATCAGTGTCTGATCACATTTGCCTTTATTGACTGCGGATCTGCTGCTAAATTCATAGATGCGGAACTGGTTCTGAAGATAGGATTAGGGACAGTTAAGCTAGAAAGCCCTATTAAAATTGTGGTCATTGACAGAACACTATTGCTCAAAAATCTGGTTTGATTTGTTATGGCAGAGTGCACACTCAAGGTGGGGTGTCTTCATACAGAAAATATCTCCTGTTATGTTTTGGACAATTTACCTTCTGGAATTGTGTTGGATATTCCTTGGCTGCGCATGCATAATCCAATTATTGACTGGAATCGGGAGATATTGTCAAACGGGGTCCTTTCTGTTTTTAAAAATGTCTTAAAAATGTGCATGTTTGTTCTGTTATTCTGGAGGGTCTTTTGGAATACCTGAAAGACTTTGAAAATGTTTTTTCAGAAAAAAATCTGAGATATTACCTTATCACCCTATGATTGTGCAATTAATCTCATTCCTAATGTCAAATTACCCATGGTTCACTTGTATAACTTGTCTGGCCTGGAATGGTCAGCCATGAAAGAGTATTAGCGAGAGTTTTCAAAAAGGTCATATTTGCCCTTCCTCTTCGTTGGTAGCTGCCGAATTCTTTTTTGTTAAAAAGAAAGATGGAGGTCTTCGTCCCTGCCTTGATTTCTGATAATTAAACAAAATAATGGTTAAAAATACTTATCCATTTCCACTCTTTCCCGACCTGTATAGTCAAATTTCTGGGGTCAAATGGTTTTCCAAACTAAATCTTAGAGGGGCATATAATCTTATATGGATTTGTGAGGGTGATGAATGGAATACAGCATTTTTAACATCTGAAGGTCTCTTTGAAAATCTCACAATGCCTTTTGGACTAACAAATGCACCTGCAGTTTTTCAAAACTTCATGAATATTTTTTCTGATTATACTGGGAGATTTATTGTGGTTTATTTGGATGACATTCTGATTTTCTCACCTGACCTGGATTCACATCATAAACATGTACATTTGATTTTGCAAAAGTTGAGGAATAATTGGTTGCTCGCAAAAATTGAAAAATGTACTTTTCTGTTCAAGAAATATGATTTTGGCGTTCCATTTTGTCAGCCTCCAGGTTTAAAATGGATCCTGGGAAAGTTCAGGTCATCAGTGATTGGGTTTAATCCAGCGACCTTATAGCTCTGCAGCACTTTTTAGGGTTCGCAAATTACTAGAGAAAATTTATTAGAGGATTTTCTCAGATTGTCAAGCCTCTTATGTATCTCAATGTAAAGGTGCAGAGTTAAAGGTTTACTTGTCGAAAGCGGTTGGAACTTTTGAAAATTTAAAGAAATGATTTATGTCTTCTCCTTGTTCTGGTGTAACCAGAACTCCAGGGGCAGTTTATTGTGGAAGTAGATGCTTCTTAGGTTGGGGTGTGAGATGTATTGTTTCAAGGGCCTGAGACTTTAACTAAGCTGTGACCATGTGCCTTCTTCTCTAAAATATTTTCTCCTGTTGACAAAAACTATGATGTGGGTAATCGGGAGTTGCTTGTGGTCAAGTTGGCATTTGAAGAGTGGAGGCATTTTTTGGAGGGAGCTGTTCTTTCAGTCACCATGGTGACAGATCACAAAAATCTTGCTTTTATAAAATCTTCAAATGGTTGACATCTAGACAGGCCCGATGGTCTTTTTTTTCCCGATTGAATTTTTCTTTAACGTTCAGACCAGGGTCAAGGAACATGAAGGTGGATGTCCTGTCTCATAGTCTTGATTCTATGTCTTCTCCAGAATCTCCTTCCTCCATTCTTTCTCATGGTGCTGTTGTAGCCATGGTTTCCTCTGAGATGGAAGGTGATATCCGTACTGCTCATTCCTAGGCTCCTTCCAATACTGAATGCAAGCTGTTTGTTCCTGTGTATCTGAGATTATGCCTTTTACTTGAATTCCATGACTCCGTGTTGAATGGTCATCCTGGGGTCACTGCCACCCAGAAGGCAGTTGCTAGACTTTTTTGGTGGTCCGCTATGCATAAGGGTATTAGAGATTTTGTGTCTGCTTGTGAAACCTGTGCATGCGCCAAAGTACAGCATTGCTGGCCGGCTGGGGAATTGGCTCTTTGCCAATTCCGGAAAGACCCGGAACTCATTTGTCCATTTATTTCATTTCAGATTTACCGCAGTCTTGGGGATTACTGCTATTTGGGTGGTAGTAGATTGGTTCAGCAAAGAAGCCCACTTTGTCCCATTGTCTGGTTTACCCAATGCTGAAACTCTCTCCAAACTGTTTATTAGTCATGTGGTATGATTGCATGGGATTCCTCTTAATATTATATCTGATAGGGGTGTACAATTCATCTCTAGAATTCAGAGGGCTTTCTTCAGTAAATTGTGGATTGATTTGTCCTTTTCCTCTGCTTATCATCCTGAGACTAATGGTCAGACAGAGAGGACAAATCAGTCAGGGAAATTTTTAAGACATTTTGTCACCGATCAATAGGAGAATTGGTCATCGTTTCTTCCGCTGGCTGAGTTTACCTTTAACAGTCGGGTTAATCAGTCCATGGGGACCTCACTCTTTTTCTGAATCTATGGGTTTCATCCGCATTTTGGTGAGTTTTCCAGGATAAGTTCTGGGTGTCCTGGAGTGGATGTCTCCATTCAAGAGCTGGGGGATGTTTGGAGGAAGGTTAAATAGAACATTGGGGTGGTTCAGCATTGGCAGAAGCGGAAGGCTGATAGGAAGCACTCGTCAGGGGTCGCCTTCAAAGTGGGAAATAAGGTATGGCTTTCCTCTAAGAATATTAAGTTGAATGTGCCCTCGATAAAGTTGGGTCCTAGATTCATTGGTCTGTAAAAAAAATGGAGGTGGTCAATCCTGTTGCTTTCCAGTTAAAGCTCCCATGGTCTTTCCATATTTCTATTGTGTTCCACAAGTTGTTGAAGGAATTTATTCCCCATGTTCTGTCATCCTCACCTCGCCTCCTCCAGTTTCTACTGAGGGAAACTTGGAACATGAGGTACAAAGGGTCATTGATTCCCGAATGGTCCATAATTCCCTTCAATACCTGATACATTGGACCTAATTAACGATCCTGTGTTTCAGTTCATTCTGTAAAGGCTGATGGGTTAGTCCAGGATTTTCATCAGAGGTTTCCTGGGAAACCTGGGGGTCCGGTGGCTCCCCTTGAAGAGGGGGTACTTTCACGATTTCCACTCTGTTTCTGTCTTTTTGTTACTTTGTGTCAGGGCTGTCAGTCTGTGCTGGGTCTGTCCTGCAATCACCTGTGTTCATTTTCCCTAATCAGGCTTATACTTAAGCATGTTAGTTCCATCCCCCAGTGTCAATTGTACACTTGCTGCTGCCCATGGAAAATTGATTCCTCTGCGCTCTGTGCATGACCCTGCTTGACTTGATTCTCTTTCCAGACTCTGACCCTTTGGTTGTGACCTGACTTTGCTTGTGCCTGCTCCCTGTATCTGTTTTGTCGATCTGGCTCACCTGACCTCGGCTCGTGTATGGCATTGAGTTTCTGACTTCCCTTTGTCGCACTGCACCATTTCCTGGACTTGACTTTGGATTTTTTAGCCTCCCTTTACTTACAGTAAGTAGTATATTTACTGCCACGACTCGCGTCACAAAAAAGCTGGAGTTCTGATGTGGCCAACTATAAACCAATATCTAAACCCCATAGAACACCTATGCAGAGATCTAAAAATATTGTTTGGAGAGGGCAACCTTCAAATATGAGAAACTTGGAGCAGTTTGCAAAAGAAGAGTGTTCAAAAATTCCAGTTGAGAGTTGTAAGAAGCTTGTTTATGGTTATAGGAAGCATCAAGGGTCCTTATATAACTGCAGATACCTGTACAGGGGTTAAAGTTTGAAGTCCACGGTAACTCATGACATCTTGTAAAGGCAGTCACTTGTCTCTAGAAGCTTTATTAACAAGTGCTATACCTGTTTACAAACAGTGTCCCGATAGCAGTCAGTTTGCAAAGCAATCTGCAAAATTTGAGTCGTTTACTCTATGATGACTGTAGTTCAAATCTTTCAGCACCTGTTGAATGCATCATGGAAGCAGTGTATTAAAAGGTTGACTCAGCTATCACACATTGCCTGATTATAGGAATCATTTTTGGTATCCCTGCATGACCACCATTACTGACCTATGAAATGTTTTTTTCCCTTCTCTAATAATTGAACACAGGCATGTTGTAACTTGTACAATGTACCTCACCTCGACTTGATGATTCAACTTATTTTTTAAGCAAGGCTGTCTATCTATCTATTATATATATATATATATATATATATATATATATACCGTATATACTCGAATATAAGCCAAGATTTTCAGCCCTTTTTTGGGGGCTGAAAGTCCCCCTCTCGGCTTATGCTCGAGTCATACCCGGGAGTCGGCAGGGGAGGGGGAGCGGGGGCTATCTAATCATACTTACCTACTCCCGGCGCGGTCCCTGCAGTCCCTGCTTCTTCCAGCGCTGCATCTTCTTCCTGTATTGAGCGGTCACATGGTACCGCTCATTACAGTCATGAATATGCAGCTCCACCTCCCATAGAGGTGGAGCCTCATATTCATTACTGCAATGAGCGGTAACTGCGCAATATTTACCTGCTCCTCATTCCAGTGCGACTCCGTCTCCAGCGTCCTCTGGCTGTGATGCTCAGGTCAGAGGGCAAGGTGATGTAGTCAGTGCACGCCCTCTGCTGAGCATCAGTGCTGGAGATGGAGCCGCATGAGGAGCAGGTAAATATTGAAAGCGCCGGCGTCCTGAGTGAAGAGAGGTAAGTATGTGATTTTTTTTTATTGCAGCAGCACCAGCATTATATATTGGACAGTTTTATATGGAGCATCTGTGGGGCAATAATCAATGGTGCAGAGCATTATATATGGCACAGCTTTCTATGGAGCATCTATGGGGCCATAATGAACGGTGCAGAGCATTATATATGGCACAGCTTTATATGGGGCCATAATGAATGGTGCAGAGCATTATATATGGCACAGCTTTATATGGAGCATCTATGGGGCCATAGTGAACGCTGCAGAGCATTATATATGGCACAGATTTCTATGGAGCATCTATGGGGCCATAATGAACGGTGCAGAGCATTATATATGGCACAGCTTTATATGGAGCATCTATGGGGCCATAGTGAACGCTGCAGAGCATTATATATGGGTCACAGCTTTATATGGAGCATCTATGGGGCCATAATTAACGGTGCAGACCATTATATATGGCACAGCATTATATGGGGTCATAATGAATGGTGCAGAGTAGGGTTGAGCGAAACGGGTCGTTCATTTTCAAAAGTCGCCGACTTTTGGCAAAGTCGGGTTTCATGAAACCCGATCCGACCCCTGTGCGGGGTCGGCCATGCGGTACGCGACTTTCGCGCCAAAGTCGCGTTTCAATGACGCGAAAAGCGCCATTTCTCAGCCAATGAAGGTAAACGCAGAGTGTGGGCAGCGTGATGACATAGGTCCTGGTCCCCACCATCTTAGAGAAGGGCATTGCAGTGATTGGCTTGCTGTCTGCGGCGTCACAGGGGCTATAAAGGGGAGTTCCCGCCGACCGCCATGTTACTGCTGCTGATCTGAGCTTAGGGAGAGGTTGCTGCCGCTTCGTCAGAAGCAGGGATAGCGTTAGGCAGGGTCCATTAACCACCAAACCGCTTGTGCTGTAGCGATTTCCACTGCCCAACACCACCTTCGGTGTGCAGGGACAGTGGAAGCTACATTTTTTTTTTCCCCCTCAGCGCTGTAGCTCATTGGGCTGCCCTAGAAGGCTCCCTGATAGCTGCATTGCTGTGTGTACGCCGCTGTGCAAACCAACTGCTTTTTTCAAAGCACAAATCCTCTTGTTCCTTCCTTTCTGCACAGCTATCTTTTTGGTTTGTACACACTTTTTATTTAATTTGTGCATCAGTCCACTCCTTATTGCTGCCTGCCATACCTGGCTGAGATTACTGCAGGGAGATAGTAATTGAAGGACACTCCCTGTTTTTTTTTTTTTTTGTGGGAGATTAAGATTGACATTTCTGCTAGAGTGCCATCCCTGTCTGTGTCATCTCTCACTCAGTGGGCCATAGAAAGCCTATTTATTTTTTTGCTTGATTTGGGTTATAAAATCTACCTGAAAAAATCACTACATCAATCAGTGGGAGAAAAATATTGGCCTCAGGGCTTGTGTGCCACTCTTGACTCCTGTGTGCATCATCACTCACTCAGTGGGCCATAGAAAGCCTATTTATTTTTTTGCTTGATTTTGGTTCTAAAATCTACCTGAAAAAATCACTACATCAATCAGTGGGAGAAAAATATTGGCCTCAGGGCTTGTGTGCCACTCCTGACTCCTGTGTGCATCATCACTCACTCAGTGGGCCATAGAAAGCCCATTTTTTTTTTTTTTTGCTTTATTTGGGTTCTAAATTCTACCTGAAAAAATCAATAAATCAATCAGTGGGAGATTAATATTGGCCTTTGGGCTTGTGTGCCAGTCCTAAGCGTGCCATCTCTCTCTCTCAGATAGTGGGCCATAGAAAGCCTATTTATTTATTTTTTTTTTTTATTGGGTTTATAAATTTTCCCTGGAAAAAAAAAAAAAGTGGGAGATTAATATTGGCCTCTGGGCTTGTGTGCCAGTCCTAAGCGTGCCATCTCTCTTTCTCAGATAGTGGGCCATAGAAAGCCTATTTATTTTATTTTTTTTTTATTGGGTTTATAAATTTTCCCTGGAAAAAAAAAAAAAGTGGGAGATTAACCCCTTTACCCCCAAGGGTGGTTTGCACGTCAATGACCAGGCCAATTTTTACAATTCTGACCACTGTCCCTTTATGAGGTTATAACTCCGAAACGCTTCAACGGATCCTGGTGATTCTGACATTGTTTTCTCGTGACATATTGTACTTCATGATAGTGGTAAAATTTCTTTGATAGTACCTGCGTTTTTTTGTGAAAAAAACGGAAATTTGGCGAAAATTTTGAAAATTTCGCAATTTTCAAACTTTGAATTTTTATGCAATTAAATCACAGAGATATGTCACACAAAATACTTAATAAGTAACATTTCCCACATGTCTTCTTTACATCAGCATAATTTTGGAACCAATTTTTTTTTTTGTTAGGGAGTTATAAGGGTTAAAAGTTGACCAGCAATTTCTCATTTTTACAACACCATTTTTTTTTAGGGACCACGTCTCATTTGAAGTCATTTTGAGGGGTCTATATGATAGAAAATGCCCAAGTGTGACACCATTCTAAAAACTGCACCCCTCAAGGTGCTCAAAACCACATTCAAGAAGTTTATTAACCCTTCAGGTGTTTAATAGGAATTTTTGGAATGTTTAAATAAAAATGAACATTTAACTTTTTTACACAAAAAATTTACTTCAGCTCCAATTTGTTTTATTTTACCAAGGGTAACAGGAGAAATTGGACCCAAAAATTTGTTGTCCAATTTGTCCTGAGTACGCTGATACCCCATATGTGGCAGTAAACCACTGTTTGGGCGCATGGGAGAGCTCGGAAGGGAAGGAGCGCTATTTGACTTTTCAATGCAAAATTGACAGGAATTGAGATGGGACGCCATGTTGCGTTTGGAGAGCCACTGATGTGCCTAAACATTGAAACCCCCCACAAGTGACACCATTTTGGAAAGTAGACCCCCTAAGGAACTTATCTGGATGTGTGGTGAGCACTTTGACCCACCAAGTGCTTCACAGAAGTTTATAATGCAGAACCGTAAAAATAAAAAATCATATTTTTTCACAAAAATTATATTTTTGCCCCCAATTTTTTATTTTTCCAAGGGTAAGAGAAGAAATTGGACCTCAAAAGTTGTTGTCCAATTTGTCCTGAGTACGCTGATACCCCATATGTGGCAGTAAACCACTGTTTGGGCGCATGGGAGAGCTCGGAAGGGAAGGAGCGCAGTTAGACTTTTCAATGCAAAATTGACAGAAATTGAGATGGGACGCCATGTTGCGTTTGGAGAGCCACTGATGTGCCTAAACATTGAAACCCCCCACAAGTGACACCATTTTGGAAAGTAGACCCCCTAAGGAACTTATCTAGAGGTGTGGTGAGCACTTTGACCCACCAAGTGCTTCACAGAAGTTTATAATGCAGAACCGTAAAAATAAAAAATCATATTTTTTCACAAAAATTATATTTTTGCCCCCAATTTTTTATTTTTCCAAGGGTAAGAGAAGAAATTGGACCTCAAAAGTTGTTGTCCAATTTGTCCCGAGTACGCTGATACCCCATATGTGGCAGTAAACCACTGTTTGGGCGCATGGGAGAGCTCGGAAGGGAAGGAGCGCCGTTTGACTTTTCAATGCAAAATTGACAGGAATTGAGATGGGACGCCATGTTGCGTTTGGAGAGCCACTGATGTGCCTAAACATTGAAACCCCCCACAAGTGACACCATTTTGGAAAGTAGACCCCCTAAGGAACTTATCTGGATGTGTGGTGAGCACTTTGACCCACCAAGGGCTTCACAGAAGTTTATAATGCAGAGCCATAAAAATAAAACAAAATTTTTTTCCCACAAAAATTATTTTTTAGCCCCCAGTTTTGTATTTTCCCTAGGGTAACAGGAGAAATTGGACCCCAAAAGTTGTTGTCCAATTTGTCCTGAGTACGCTGATACCCCATATGTGGGGGGGAACCACCGTTTGGGCGCATGGGAGGGTTCGGAAGGGAAGGAGCGCCATTTGGAATGCAGACTTAGATGGAATGGTCTGCAGGCGTCACATTGCGTTTGCAGAGCCCCTAATGTACCTAAACAGTAGAAACCCCCCACAAGTGACACCATTTTGGAAAGTAGACCCCCTAAGGAACTCATCTTGATGTGTTGAGAGCTTTGAACCCCCAAGTATTTCACTACAGTTTATAACGCAGAGCCATGCAAATAAAAAATATTTTTTTTTCCACAAAAATTATATTTTAGCACCCAGTTTTGTATTTTTCCAAGGTTAGCAGGAGAAATTGGACCCTAAATTTTGTTGTCCAATTTGTCCTGAGTACGCTGATACCCGATATGTGGGGGGGAACCACCGTTTGGGCGCATGGGAGGGCTCGGAAGGGAAGGAGCATCATTTGGAATGCAGACTTAGATGGATTGGTCTGCAGGCGTCACATTGCGTTTGCAGAGCCCCTAATGTACCTAAACAGTAGAAACCCCCCACAAGTGACCCCATATTGGAAACTAGACCCCTCAATGAACTTATCTAGATGTGTTGTGAGAACTTTGAACCCCCAAGTGTTTCACTACAGTTTATAACGCAGAGCCGTGAAAATAAAAAATCTTTTTGTTTTCCCACAAAAATTATTTTTTAGCCCCCAGTTTTGTATTTTCCCAAGGGTAACAGGAGAAATTGGTCCACAAAAGTTGTTGTCCAATTTGTCCTGAGTACGCTGATACCCCATATGTTGGGGTAAACCCCTGTTTGGGCACACAGGAGAGCTCGGAAGGGAAGGAGCACTGTTTTACTTTTTCAACGCAGAATTGGCTGGAATTGAGATCGGACGCCATGTCGTGTTTGGAGAGCCCCTGATGTGCCGAAACAGTGGAAACCCCCCAATTATAACTGAAACCCTAATCTAAACACACCCCTAACCCTAATTCCAACGGTAACCCTAACCACACCTCTAACCCTGACACACCCCTAACCCTAATCCCAACCCTATTCCCAACTGTAAATGTAATCTAAACCCTAACCCTAACTTTAGCCCCAACCCTAACTGTAGCCCCAACCCTAACCCTAACCCTAGCCCTAACCCTAGCCCTAACCCTAGCCCTAACCCTAACCCTAGCCCTAACCCTAGCCCTAACCCTAACCCTAGCCCTAACCCTAGCCCTAACCCTAGCCCTAGCCCTAGCCCTAACCCTAGCCCTAGCCCTAACCCTAGCCCTAACCCTAGCCCTAACCCTAGCCCTAGCCCTAACCCTAGCCCTAACCCTAGCCCTAATGGGAAAATGGAAATAAATACATTTTTTTTTATTTTTCCCTAACTAAGGGGGTGATGAAGGGGGGTTTGATTTACTTTTATAGCGAGTTTTTTAGCGGATTTTTATGATTGGCAGCCGTCACACACTGAAAGACCCTTTTTATTGCAAAAAATATTTTTTGCAATACCACATTTTGAGAGCTATAATTTTTCCATATTTTGGTCCACAGAGTCATGTGAGGTCTTATTTTTTGCGGGACGAGTTGACGTTTTTATTGAAAACATTTTTGGGCACGTGACATTTTTTGATCGCTTTTTATTCCGATTTTTGTGAGGAAGAATGACCAAAAGCCAGCTATTCATGAATTTCTATTGGGGGAGGCGTTTATACCGTTCCGCGTTTGGTAAAATTGATAAATCAGTTTTATTCTTCGGGTCAGTACGATTACAGCGATACCTCATTTATATCATTTTTTTATGGTTTGGCGCTTTTATACGATAAAAACTATTTTACAGAAACAATTATTATTTTTGCATCGCTTTATTCTCAGGACTATAACTTTTTTATTTTTTTGCTGATGATGCTGTATGGTGGCTCTTTTTTTGCGGGACAAGATGATGTTTTCAGCGGTATCATGGTTATTTATATCTGTCCTTTTGATCACGTGTTATTCCACTTTTTGTTCGGCGGTATGATAATAAAGCGTTGTTTTTTGCCTCGTTTTTTTTTTTTTTTTCTTACGGTGTTTACTGAAGGGGTTAACTAGTGGGACAGTTTTATAGGTCGGGTCGTTACGGACGCGGCGATACTAAATATGTGTACTTTTATTGTTTTGTTTTTTTATTTAGATGAAGAAATGTATTTATGGGAATAATATTTTTTTTTTTTTTCATTATTTTGGAATATTTTTTTTTATTTTTTTTCAACACTTGGAAAAATTTTTTTTTACTTTTTTACTTTGTCCCAGGGGGGGACATCACAGATCAGTGATCTGACAGTTTGCACAGCACTCTGTCAGATCACTGATCTGACATGCAGCGCTGCAGGCTTCACAGTGCCTGCTCTGAGCAGGCTCTGTGAAGCCACCTCCCTCCCTGCAGGACCCGGATCCGCGGCCATCTTGGATCCGGGGCTGGAGGGAGCAGGGAGGGAGGTGAGACCCTCGCAGCAACGCGATCACATCGCGTTGCTCCGGGGGTCTCAGGGAAGCCCGCAGGGAGCCCCCTCCCTGCGCGGTGCTTCCCTGCACCGCCGGCACATCGCGATCATCTTTGATCGCGGTGTGCCAGGGGTTAATGTGCCGGGGGTGGTCCGTGACCGCTCCTGGCACATAGTGCCGGATGTCAGCTGCGATAAGCAGCTGACACCCGGCCGCGATCGGCCGCGCTCCCCCCGAGAGCGCGGCCGATCGGCTATGACGTACTATCCCGTCCAGGGTCAGATAAGCCCAGGGCACCTCGACGGGATAGTACGTCTAAGGTCACAGAGGGGTTAATATTGGCCTCTGGGCTTGTGTGCCAGTCCTAAGCGTGCCATCTCTCACTGTCTCTCAGATAGTGGGCCATAGAAAGCCTATTTATTATTTTTTTTATTGGGTTTATAAATTTTCCCTGGAACAAAAAAAAAAAACTCCTGGGTGTGCCATCTCTCTCTCTCTCTCCAATTGTGGGCCATAGTTACATAGTTACATAGTTACATAGTTATTAAGGTTGAAGGAAGACTATATGTCCATCTAGTTCAACCCATAGCCTAACCTAACATGCCCTAACATGTTGATCCAGAGGAAGGCAAAAAAAACCCATGTGCAAAGAGTAAGCTCCACATTGGGGAAAAAAATTCCTTCCCGACTCCACATACGGCAATCAGACTAGTTCCCTGGATCAACGCCCTATAATAGAAAGCCTATTATTTTTTTAGCTTGATTTGGGTTCCAAAATCTACCTGAAAAAATCACTACATCAATCAGTGGGAGATAAATATTGGCCCCTGGGCTTGTGTGCCACTCCTGACTCCTGTGTGCGTCATCTCTCACTCAGTGGGCCATAGAAAGCCTTTTTTTGTTTTATTTGTTTTCTAAATTCTCCCTGAAAAAATCATTTTATTTTATTTGGTTTCTAAAATCTTCCTGAAAAAATCATTTTATTCTATTTTTTTTTTCCTAAAGTCTCCCTGAAAAAACAAAAAACAAAAACAAATCAGTGGGAGATTAATATTGTCCTTTCTGCTTGTGTGCCAGTCTTGACTCCTGGGTGTGCCATCTCTCTCTCTCTCTCCAATTGTGGGCCATAGAAAGCCTATTATTTTTTTTAGCTTGATTTGGGTTCCAAAATCTATCTGAAAAAATCACTACATCAATCAGTGGGAGATAAATATTGGCCTCTGGGCTTGTGTGCCACTCCTGACTCCTGTGTGCGTCATCTCTCACTCAGTGGGCCATAGAAAGCCTATTTTTGTTTTATTTGTTTTCTAAATTCTCCCTGAAAAAATCATTTTATTTTCTTTGGTTTCTAAATTCTTCCTGAAAAAATCATTTTATTCTATTTTTTTTTTCCTAAAGTCTCCCTGAAAAAAAACAAAAAAAAAAACAAATCAGTGGGAGATTAATATTGCCCTTTCTGCTTGTGTGCCAGTCTTGACTCCTGGGTGTGCCATCTCTCTCTCTCTCTCCAATTGTGGGCCATAGAAAGCCTATTATTTTTTTTAGCTTGATTTGGGTTCCAAAATCTACCTGAAAAAATCACTACATCAATCAGTGGGAGATAAATATTGGCCTCTGGGCTTGTGTGCCACTCCTGACTCCTGTGTGCGTCATCTCTCACTCAGTGGGCCATAGAAAGCCTTTTTTTGTTTTATTTGTTTTCTAAATTCTCCCTGAAAAAATCATTTTATTTTATTTGGTTTCTAAATTCTTCCTGAAAAAATCATTTTATTCTATTATTTTTTTTTCCTAAAGTCTCCCTTAAAAAAAAAAAAAATCAAATCAGTGGGAGATTAATATTTACATTTGTGCTTCAGTGACAGTCCTGCGTGTGCGGCATCTCTCTCATTTGTTGCCACCAACAACAGAGTGTGTAACATTGTGCCTGATTTTCATTGTGGTCTCACTCACCTGTAAAGGGGTAGCTAAATCATACTGAAGTTATAGCTCACTGTGTAATTTGTGTGACAGCAACAAATACCATTAGTTTGTTTACGTTTTTAAAACAATGAGGAAGTATGGTGGAAGAGGTCGTGGCCGGGGGCGTTCATTGTCAGCTGGTAATGAGGGTAGTGGTAGTGGTGGAGCATCAGCTGGTCGTGGGAAAAAAAATATTGCACCTAAGTCTGGAGCTGTGGAGCCAGGTTCGTCGTCTGGCTACACAAGGCCTCGAACGCTCCCTTTTCTGGGAGTAGGAAAACCGCTTTTAAAGCCGGAGCAGCAAGAGCAAGTTTTGGCTTATCTTGCTGACTCAGCCTCTAGCTCTTTTGCCTCCTCTCATGAAACTGGTAAATGTCAAAGCAGCGCGTCGTTAGTGGATGTTCACGGTCAGGGACAAGTCGCTTCCTTGTCCTCTTCAGCAAAAACAACAACAGAGAAGAATGCAGCAGGCGACACAACGGGTTACTCCATGGAGCTCTTTACACATACCGTCCCTGGCTTAGAAAGTGAAGCAGTTAACAGTCCATGCCCATTACAAGTTGAATCTGACATGGAGTGCACTGATGCACAGCCACAGCCAGACTACTATGCTGGTCCTTTGACTCAGACCACAACATTGCCCTCGCAGGGTGCTGATCAAGAATCAGACCCTGATGAGACTATGTTGCCCCATCACGAACGCTATACCACCGACCGACACGGTGACACAGACGAAGTTGCACACGAGCTACAAGAAGAGGTAATAGATGACCCAGTTCTTGACCCCGATTGGCAGCCATTGGGGGAACAGGGTGCAGGCGGCAGCAGTTCTGAAGCGGAGGAGGAGGGGCCGCAGCAGGCATCAACATCGCAACAGGTTCCATCTGCCGGGCCCGTATCTTGCCCAAAACGCGTGGCAAAGCCAAAACCTGTTGGAGGACAGCGTGGCCATCCGGTTAAAGCTCAGTCTGCAATGCCTGAAAAGGTATCCGATGCTAGAAAGAGTGCAGTCTGGCATTTTTTTAAACAACATCCAATTGATCAGCGCAAAGTCATCTGTCTTCTGTCAAAAATGTTCAACTACCTTAAGCAGAGGACAGAATCTGAAAAGTCTCAATACAAGTTGCATGCATAGACATTTAACCACCATGCATTTGCAAGCCTGGACTAACTACCAAACGTCCCTTAAGGTTGTAGCACCCTCGGCCAATGAAGCTAGTCAGCAACGCAACATCCCTTCCGGCAGTGTAGGGCCACCATTTTCCGCACCACCTGCAGAATCTGTGCAGGTTTCTTTGCCAGGCCAAAGCAGTCAGGGTCAGGGAATCACCAGTTTCGTAGTAGGAAACACTGCATCTAGGGCACCGGTGGCAACAATACCATCTCCCACCGTCTCTCAGTCTGCCATGTCCACCGGCAGGGGACAGCAAGTTTGGGACAGTTCTGCCTAGCCCACGGTCTAGGAAACAATTGGCTGTAGCCGTTCGCACCCCCTCCTCCTCCTCTTCGTCCTCCTGCAGAAGCGAGAGCTCGTCCACAGACCGCAGTTGCACAACCACTCCATCCGCAGCTGCCACTGTTGCACACCAGGTCTCCCATTATGGGGCAGCTACTGGCAAACGTCAGCAGGCTGTATTGGCTATGAAGTGTTTGGGCGACAACAGACACACCGCGGAAGTTCTGTCCGAGTTCTTGCAGAAAGAAACGCAGTCGTGGCTGGGCACTGTAGATCTTGAGGCAGGCAAGGTAGTGAGTGATAACGGAAGGAATTTCATGGCTGCCATCTCCCTTTCCCAACTGAAACACATTCCTTGCCTGGCTCACACCTTAAACCTGGTGGTGCAGTGCTTCCTGAAAAGTTATCCGGGGTTATCCGACCTGCTCCTCAAAGTGCGTGGACTTTGCTCACATATCCGCCGTTCGCCCGTACACTCCAGCCGTATGCAGACCTATCAGCGTTCTTTGAACCTTCCCCAGCATCGCCTAATCATAGACGTTGCAACAAGGTGGAACTCAACACTGCACATGCTTCAGAGACTGTGTGAACAGAGGCGGGCTGTTATGTTTTTGTGGGAGGATACACATACACGGGCAGGCAGTAGGATGGCAGACATGGAGTTGTCAGGTGTGCAGTGGTCGAAGATTCAAGACATGTGTCAAGTCCTTCAGTGTTTTGAGGAATGCACACGGCTGGTTAGTGCAGACAATGCCATAATAAGCATGAGCATCCCCCTAATGCGTCTGCTAATGCAAAGTTTGACGCAAATAAAGGATCAGGCGTCTGCAGCTGAGGAAGAGGAAAGCCTTGATGACAGTCAGCCATTGTCTGGCCAGGGCAGTGTACAGGACGAGGTAGCGGGCGAAGAGGAGGAGGAGGACGAGGAGGATGATGGGGATGATTATATTTTTAATGAGGAAGCTTTTCCGGGGCCACTGGAAATTGGTGGCGCGGCAAGGCCGGGTTCTGGTTTTTTGAGGGACACAAGTGACGTGGATTTGCCTGAAACTGCCCCTCAACCAAGCACAACCGCAGATTTGAGAACTGGAACTTTGGCCCACATGGCGGATTATGCCTTACGTATCCTCAAAAGGGACACACGCATAACTAAAATGATGAATAATGACGATTACTGGTTGGCCTGCCTCCTTGATCCTCGCTATAAAGGCAAATTGCAAAATATAATGCCACATGAGAACTTGGAACTAATATTAGCAACCAAACAATCAACTCTTGTTGACCGTTTGCTTCTGGCATTCCCTGCACACAGCGCCCGTGATCGTTCTCACACGAGCTGCAGGGGCCAGCAGACCAGAGGAGTTAGAGGGGCAGAAATCAGAAGTGGCGTTGGCCAGAGTGGTTTTCTGACCAGGTTGTGGAGTGATTTTGCTATGACCGCAGACAGGACAGGTACTGCAGCATTAATTCAAAGTGACAGGAGACAACATTTGTCCAGTATGGTTACAAACTATTTTTCATCCCTTATCGATGTTCTCCCTCAACCGTCATTCCCATTTGATTACTGGGCATCAAAATTAGACACCTGGCCAGAATTGGCAGAATATGCATTGCAGGAGCTTGCTTGCCCGGCAGCTAGTGTCCTATCAGAAAGAGTATTCAGTGCTGCAGGTTCAATACTAACAGAAAAAAGGACTCGTCTGGCTACCCAAAATGTAGATGATCTAACCTTCATTAAAATGAACCACAACTGGATTTCGAAATCTTTTGCCCCACCTTGCCCGGCTGACACCTAGCTTTCCTATGAAAAGGTCTTGCCTGTGGACTATTCTGAATGCCTTTTCCAATCTCGTAATTTTCTGCACCTGATTGTCCAGCATACGACATGTTTACACCTCACTAAATGGCCAAACTCCCCACACGGGGCCGTGGTATCGACACTTGGCGACAGCACCCGTGAGAGTGCAGTTTGTCTGAAGAGGTGGGTGAGCCCGCTTTTGGTCGACGGCACTGCCACTGGGTCCCTCCTAGTACAATAAAGTGTCTCTGGCGGTGGTGGTGCGCACCCAACGTCAGACACACCGTTGTAATATGAGGGGCCCTGGGCCTGTACCGCCGGCCACAAGACAGTTTCCCCCCACCCCAGCTCAAACAGTGCTCTACCACTTGCAAAATTATCTCACAGCTCCACCAATGTTTAGTCTATGCGCTGACATCCTTCAATGCCTGCCACTGACAATACCATTGTATTGACATTTTTGTTATGTTAGGCCTTCGATGCCTGTCTGTGGTCACTCCTTCCACTAGGCCTCCACTGACCACACCACTGCTGCCCGTGTACCCCTGTAACCAATTTAAAATTGCCTACAGCCATGTGTTATTATTTTAGGCCTTCGATGCCTGTCTGCGGTCACTCCTTCCACTAGGCCTCCACTGACCACACCACTGCTGCCCGTGTACCCCTGGAACCAATTTAAAATTGCCTACAGCCATGTGTTATTATTTTAGGCCTTCGATGCCTGTCTGCGGTCACTCCTTCCACTAGGCCTCCACTGACCACACCACTGCTGCCCGTGTACCCCTGGAACCAATTTAAAATTGCCTACAGCCATGTGTTATTATTTTAGGCCTTCGATGCCTGTCTGCGGTCACTCCTTCCACTAGGCCTCCACTGACCACACCACTGCTGCCCGTGTACCCCTGGAACCAATTTAAAATTGCCTACAGCCATGTGTTATTATTTTAGGCCTTCGATGCCTGTCTGCGGTCACTCCTTCCACTAGGCCTCCACTGACCACACCACTGCTGCCCGTGTACCCCTGGAACCAATTTAAAATTGCCTACAGCCATGTGTTATTATTTTAGGCCTTCGATGCCTGTCTGCGGTCACTCCTTCCACTAGGCCTCCACTGACCACACCACTGCTGCCCGTGTACCCCTGGAACCAATTTAAAATTGCCTACAGCCATGTGTTATTATTTTAGGCCTTCGATGCCTGTCTGCGGTCACTCCTTCCACTAGGCCTCCACTGACCACACCACTGCTGCCCGTGTACCCCTGTAACCAATTTAAAATTGCCTACAGCCATGTGTTATTATTTTAGGCCTTCGATGCCTGTCTGCGGTCACTCCTTGCACTAGGCCTCCACTGACCACACCACTGCTGCCCGTGTACCCCTGGAACCAATTTAAAATTGCCTACAGCCATGTGTTATTATTTTAGGCCTTCGATGCCTGTCTGCGGTCACTCCTTCCACTAGGCCTCCACTGACCACACCACTGCTGCCCGTGTACCCCTGGAACCAATTTAAAATTGCCTACAGCCATGTGTTATTATTTTAGGCCTTCGATGCCTGTCTGCGGTCACTCCTTCCACTAGGCCTCCACTGACCACACCACTGCTGCCCGTGTACCCCTGGAACCAATTTAAAATTGCCTACAGCCATGTGTTATTATTTTAGGCCTTCGATGCCTGTCTGCGTTCACTCCTTCCACTAGGCCTCCACTGACCACACCACTGCTGCCCGTGTACCCCTGGAACCAATTTAAAATTGCCTACAGCCATGTGTTATTATTTTAGGCCTTCGATGCCTGTCTGCGGTCACTCCTTCCACTAGGCCTCCACTGACCACACCACTGCTGCCCGTGTACCCCTGGAACCAATTTAAAATTGCCTACAGCCATGTGTTATTATTTTAGGCCTTCGATGCCTGTCTGCGGTCACTCCTTCCACTAGGCCTCCACTGACCACACCACTGCTGCCCGTGTACCCCTGTAACCAATTTAAAATTGCCTACAGCCATGTGTTATTATTTTAGGCCTTCGATGCCTGTCTGCGGTCACTCCTTCCACTAGGCCTCCACTGACCACACCACTGCTGCCCATGTACCCCTGGAACCAATTTAAAATTGCCTACAGCCATGTGTTATTATTTTAGGCCTTCGATGCCTGTCTGCGGTCACTCCTTCCACTAGGCCTCCACTGACCACACCACTGCTGCCCGTGTACCCCTGTAACCAATTTAAAATTGCCTACAGCCATGTGTTATTATTTTAGGCCTTCGATGCCTGTCTGCGGTCACTCCTTCCACTAGGCCTCCACTGACCACACCACTGCTGCCCATGTACCCCTGGAACCAATTTAAAATTGCCTACAGCCATGTGTTATTATTTTAGGCCTTCGATGCCTGTCTGCGGTCACTCCTTCCACTAGGCCTCCACTGACCACACCACTGCTGCCCGTGTACCCCTGGAACCAATTTAAAATTGCCTACAGCCATGTGTTATTATTTTAGGCCTTCGATGCCTGTCTGCGGTCACTCCTTCCACTAGGCCTCCACTGACCACACCACTGCTGCCCGTGTACCCCTGGAACCAATTTAAAATTGCCTACAGCCATGTGTTATTATTTTAGGCCTTCGATGCCTGTCTGCGGTCACTCCTTCCACTAGGCCTCCACTGACCACACCACTGCTGCCCGTGTACCCCTGGAACCAATTTAAAATTACCTACAGCCATGTGTTATTATTTTAGGCCTTCGATGCCTGTCTGCGGTCACTCCTTCCACTAGGCCTCCACTGACCACACCACTGCTGCCCGTGTACCCCTGGAACCAATTTAAAATTGCCTACAGCCATGTGTTATTATTTTAGGCCTTCGATGCCTGTCTGCGGTCACTCCTTCCACTAGGCCTCCACTGACCACACCACTGCTGCCCGTGTACCCCTGGAACCAACATCAGAAAATATAAAAATAAGTATTTTGCTTATAAAAAAGAAAATACTGGAGAGATATCAAATGCAGACATTTTAACATTAAAAACAAACACATACAACAAAAATCTGGTACAGTACTAAAAATGGCCACCAGCTACAATAACTTTCTCCTGCAAGTAGTTAACTGAAAGGTTTTTTAAATTTTAAACACAGATATGGCATCCACCGAGTGTTGTCCTGTCGCGTCTTCTTTATATTATTGCCAAGAAGATGCAAAACAATGAAAATAATAAAATCATTATTTACCAAAAAAATAGAGTAAGTCAAAACCACATTGCAAATAAACATTCATTACAAATAAAGAAGCAGGGCGCGTCCGAGGGTGAGTATATACCTAATAAGAATATAATCACCCTCGGACGCGCCCTGCTTCTTTCCGACAGCCTTCCTTCCTAAGAATCAGCCCTTCCGTGGTGTAGAGAGAGGGTTTGTTACACTCCAAGGTGTTCCCCAGGTTGCCTTTCCTGAGCTTCGATCTTCCGGCTCTCGTTTAGTAGTTGTTGGAAACTACGCTGCATTGGGCCTACAAATTGGGTATGGGGTGTAGAGAGATGGTGTGTTCCACTCCAAGGTGTTCCCCAGGTTGCCTTTCCTGAGCTTCGATCTTCCGGCTCTCGTTTAGTAGTTGTTGGAAACTACGCTGCATTAGGCCTACAAATTGGGTATGGGGTGTAGAGAGATGGTGTGTTCCACTGTAGAGAGATGGTGTGTTCCACTCCAAGGTGTTCCCCAGGTTTCCTCGCCAATGCTTCGATCATCATGCTCTCGTTTAGTAGTTGTTGGAAACTACGCTGCATTAGGCCTACAAATTGGGTATGGGGTGTAGAGAGATGGTGTGTTCCACTCCAAGGTGTTCCCCAGGTTTCCTCTCCATTGCTTCGATCTTCATGCTCTCGTTTAGTAGTTGTTGGAAACTACGCTGCATTAGGCCTACAAATTGGGTATGGGGTGTAGAGAGATGGTGTGTTACACTCCAAGGTGTTCCCCAGGTTTCCTCTCCATTGCTTCGATCTTCCGGCTCTCGTTTAGTAGTTGTTGGAAACTACGCTGCATTAGGCCTACAAATTGGGTATGGGGTGTAGAGAGATGGTGTGTTCCACTCCATGGTGTTCCCCAGGTTTCCTCTCCATTGCTTCGATCTTCCGGCTCTCGTTTAGTTGTTGTTGGAAACTACGCTGCATTGGGCCTACAAATTGGGTATGGGGTGTAGAGAGATGGTGTGTTCCACTCCAAGGTGTTCTCCAGGTTGCCTTTCCTGAGCTTCGATCTTCCGGCTCTCGTTTAGTAGTTGTTGGAAACTACGCTGCATTAGGCCTACAAATTGGGTATGGGGTGTAGAGAGATGGTGTGTTCCACTGTAGAGAGATGGTGTGTTCCACTCCAAGGTGTTCCCCAGGTTTCCTCGCCAATGCTTCGATCATCATGCTCTCGTTTAGTAGTTGTTGGAAACTACGCTGCATTAGGCCTACAAATTGGGTATGGGGTGTAGAGAGATGGTGTGTTCCACTCCAAGGTGTTCCCCAGGTTTCCTCGCCAATGCTTCGATCATCATGCTCTCGTTTAGTAGTTGTTGGAAACTACGCTGCATTAGACCTACAAATTGGGTATGGGGTGTAGAGAGATGGTGTGTTCCACTCCAAGGTGTTCTCCAGGTTGCCTTTCCTGAACTTCTATCTTCAGGCTCTTATTAAATTGTGGTTAAACGGAACAACTGCATTTGGCGTACTAGTTGGTTTGGGGCCTACTATCGGTGTCTGCCGCTTCTTGCTGTTCTCCTGGTTTCCTGTCCTGAAATTCCGTTTTCAGGCGCTCGTTAAGTAGTTGTTAATGTTAGATTGCATTTGGCCTACTAGTTGGGTTGGGGCCTACTATCGGTGTCTGCCACTCCTTGCTGTTCTCCTCCACTGAACAAAGCTGTGCCGCCTGTTTACTACTGTTGCCAATTTTGAACTGCATTTCAACTACTTACTGATTTGGGCCTACTCTCTGTGTCAGCCTCTCATTCCAGTTGCCCTCCACTGCAATGCCCCCTGATTAGTCCTGTGTTACCAATTTTGAACTGCATTTAGCCCACTTTATTCTTTGGGCCTATATCTGTGTTTCCTCCTCATCCTGCCCATTGCCCAGCCAGTGATAGATGAGTCTGCTGGTACATTGACCCATAACGCAACATTCCCCGTGCACGCTACACAACAACATTGTGACCCTGCTGAAAGTCAGGTTGCTCTTCCCGCATACCATACCACCTTACACGGGGACAAAGAGGAAGGTGCAGATGAAAGTGCAGGTTCCTTCATCAGGTGGCGGGAGGAATACTAGTTGGCGACGTCACTGGCACAGGGCCTCTCATAGTACGCAAAAGTGTTGCTGCCGGTGGGAGGCGCCCCCGCCGTGCAAACACACCGCTGTACTTTGAGGGGCCCTGTGCCAGTGCCAATGCCAACGAGTGGGCCCCCCCTGCTTGCTCAGGTTCACAGCACTTGCAAAGTTGAAATACTTACCTCTCCCTGCTCCACTGCCGTGACGTGGTCCAGATTTCCTGGGCCCACTAATTACTTGAACCAGCCCTACCCACCACAACTTTAGCCAAATGACCCCCAATTTCAAATGCCTTCCAATTATTATAAGGTAAATTACGCTTGACAAGCTTCATTAAGAAGAATGGATGGTTTTGACATTAAAATGGGCACTCTAGGTGTTTTCCTGGCCCCCACTCACTGCCGACTATGCTGCCCCATTGACTTGCATTGGGTTTCGTGTTTCGGTCGATCCCGACTTTACGTCATAATCGGCCGATTTCACTCGACCCGACTTTTGAGATAGTCGGGTTTTGCGAAACCCGGCTCGACTCTAAAAAGGTCAAGGTCGCTCAACTCTAGTGCAGAGCATTATATATGGCACAGCTTTATATGGAGCATCTATGGGGCCATAATGAACGGTATAGAGCATTATATATGGCACAGTTTTATATGGAGCATCTATAGGGCAATAATCAATGGTATGGAGCATTATATGTGGCACAGCATTATATGGAGCATCTATGTGGCAATAATGAACGGTATGGAGCATCTATTGTTATTTTTGAAATTCACCGATAGCTGCTGCATTTCCCACCGCAGGCTTATACTCGAGTCAATAAGTTTTCCCAGTTTTTTGTGGCAAAATTAGGGGGGTCGGCTTATACTCGGGTCGGCTTATACGCGAGTATATATGGTATATATATACAGTACAGACCAAAAGTTTGGACACACCTTCTCATTTAAAGATTTTTCTGTATTTTCATGACTATGAAAATTGTAAATTCACACTGAAGGCATCAAAACTATGAATTAACACATGTGGAATTATTTACTTAGCAAAAAAGTGTGATACAACTGAAAATATGTCTTATATTCTAGGTTCTTCAAAGTAGTCAGCTTTTGCTTTGATGACTGCTTTGCACACTCTTGGCACTCTTCGCTGTTAACCTGCGATTTCTGAGGCTCGTGACTCAGATAAACTTATCCTCAGAAGCAGAGGTGAATCTTGGTCTTCCTTTCCTGGGGCAGTCCTCATGTGAGCCAGTTTCTTTGTGGCGCTTGATAGTTTTTGCCACTGCACTTGGGGACACTTTCAAAGTTTTCCCAATTTTTCGGACTGACTGACCTTCATTTCTTAAAGTAATGATGGTCACTCATTTTTCTTTACTTAGCTCCTTTTTTCTTGCCATAATACAAATTCTAACAGTCTATTCAGTAGGACTATCAGCTGTGTATCCACCAGACTTCTACTCAACACAACTGATGGTCCCAACCCCATTTATAAGGCAAGAAATCCCACTTATTAAACCTGACAGGGCACATCTGTGAAGTGAAAACTTTTTCCAGTGACTACCTCATGAAGGTCATCAAGAGAATGCCAAGAGTGTGCAAAGCAGTCATCAAAGTAAGAGGTGGCTACTTTGAAGAACCTAGAATATAAGACATATTTTCAGTTGTTTCACACTTTTTTGTTAAGTATATAATTCCACATGTGTTAATTCATAGTTTTGAAGCCTTCAGTGTGAATTTTCATAGTAATGGAAATACAGAAAAATAATTAAATGAGAAGTTGTGTCCAAACTTTGGGTCTGTACTGTATATATATATATATATATATATATATATATATATATATATATATTGCTTTAATGTCTGTTAATCTGAGATTTGATATATTCATCATTTACTTATGCTTATATATTTCAATATTATAATAAGTTATAAATCAGACATATTGAGCAGAAGCATGACAAAAACTCAAAATGGTGTCTACCACAGATAGTTCTGCATGGCGACAAGCTTTTTAATTTCATGACCACAAAGTGATGCCATTTACACATATTGATTTTTGACATTGCAGAAGGAATTTTTAGCACTCCAGAAAAATTAACTCAATCATATGATATGAATAGAGTTGATTAATCCATGGAGGATCTACTTTGAGTCAAATTTCCTGTTGAGTCAAGTCCCCTGTGTTAGGGCTAGCGGAAAGCACCGAGTAAAAATAGATGTTTATTATAAATGGTGCGTTCGCAGCCCAGGGTCCACTGTGCAGGAGGAACCTGCTGCTAGTGAATGGTCGCACTGTTTGGCGGTATAGACTAGCTCTGTTACCTCACAGAGCAGCCGCAAGAGGAAAGCATTGCACCCTGTTAGCCTCACAGGAGCACAAGCTTACTGCCGAACTGATAGCAGTCAGTGGTTATGCACACATGCAATCTCCTCACCGGAGGTGTCGGTGTTCTAGGGGCTTATTTCAGCCGGGTCCCTGAATCACGTTCACACAATCTCCTCGCCGGAGGTGCCAGCATTCTAGGGGCTTATTGCAGCTGGGTCACTGAACACATACATGCATAACCACACTGGCGCAAAGCACATAATAGAATTGATACTAGCACATGGCCGTGCGGCCATGCGAGCCTTAAATAGTTGCAGCACGTTTAGGACCTTTCAAGGAAGGACCAATGGAGTTGCTGCAGTACCTGAGCATGTGACCCCAGATCTCCACTGAGAGATCTTACCCTGGGCATGCTCAGAGTGCAAAGCAGGACTTAGTCCTAGCACCTACAAGGACCTTCCAAGAAGGACCAATGACCTAGCTGCAGTATCTGATCATGTGACCCTCGATCTCCACTGAGAGATCTTACTCTGGGCATGCTCAGAACGTGAAAAGCAGGACTTCATCCCAGAAGCATCTGCTCTCCGCTGCCCAGCACTGACTTCAATGGCAGAAGCAGGAAATGCAGCAGTAACTCTTAGCCCAGAGTCAGACTGAGCGAGATGCTGGGATCGACGTCTCTGCTGAGCAGGCTCCACTGTGGCAGGAGAAGAATGGGAGACCGCAGAGGAGATGGCCCGAGATTCCCCCTGTGCATAGGCAGGAACTCGACTCCTAACATTACCCCCCCTAGGGCCCTTACCTCCTTGGGCCTCACTACGTTCGAAGGCAGCAATGAGCTGCGGAGCCCGAATGTGCTCAGCAGGCTCCCAGGACCTATCCTCAGGGCTGAAACCCGTCCAGTCCACCAAATAAATTTTTTTGCCACGTACCACCTTGCACCCCAAAATAGGGTTCACCTCGAAATCGTCCGTAGACGAACCCGATGTCTCGGCAGATGACTCAGAAAACCGTGACATGTATACGGGCTTAAGGAGGGAAAGGTGTCAGTGATACCAAGGCGTGGAGGAAGGGCTATATGGTAGACCACAGGATTAACCTGTTTGAGGACCTTGAAGGGACCCAAGTAGCAAGGTGCAAACTTAGTGGACTCTACACGCAGCCTGATGTTACAGGCGGAGAGCCACACTAAATCGCCAGAAGCAAAGGTCGGGGCAGGGCGCCAATGTGCATCGGCGGAGGACCTCATTCTCTCCTTCGAGGCCCGAATGGCATCCTGAGTGCGGTCCCAAATGTCCCGTGCATCCACTGCCCAGTCTGCCGCCCTGGAGTCAGCAGAGGACCCGGGCATAGGCACAGGAACCCGCGGATGCTGGCTGTAATTAAGGAGGAAAGGAGTCTGACCGGTGCAGTCGGCTACAGCATTGTTAAGGGCGAACTCTGCCCATGGTAATAAAGATGCCTAGTCATCCTGCCGGGCAGAAACAAAATGTCGTAAATATGTGACCAGAGTCTGATTGGCCCTCTCTACCAACCCATTCATCTCGGGATGATATGCTGAAGAGAGATTTAACTCAATGCTGAGAAGGCGACAAAGCTCTCTCCAGAACCGAGACGCAAACTGGGGACCCCGGTCACTGACAATTTTGTCTGGCATGCCGAGTAGGTGGAAGATGTGTCTTATGAACAACGCTGCCAAGGCCCGTGCAGAAAGTAACCGTGGAAGCGGCACCAAATGCACCATTTTCGAGAAATGATCGGTAATAACCCAAATGATGGTACAGCCGCGAGACTTGGGAAACCCACTTCAAAGTCTATCCCGACCATCTCCCAGGGCCTGTCTGCCACCGAAAAGGGATAGAGTAACCCAGCCGGCCATTGTTGAGGAGACTTATTTTTGGCACATGAGACACACGCCAGAATGTAATCTCTGACATCTCAGAGCATATGCGGCCACCAGTACGTCCTCGCCAGCAGCTCAGATGTCCTTTTTGTCCCAAAGTGTCCACCCACCCTGGAGGAATGAGCCCAAGAGAGAACCTCCGGTCACAAATTTATGGGCACAAAAGTCTTGCCCGGAGGCACAGACTCAAGCAACACTGGACCCATGGTTCTCAGGCTCTCAGAAGGGACAATAAGCCGAGGCTCTCCTTCCTCCTCCCCAGATGACACAACAGAGCGAGAAAGGGCGTCAGCATGAATGTTCTTCTCCCCAGCGAGATAATGGAGGGTGAAGTAGAATCGGGAGAAGAACAAGGACCATCTGGCCTGGCGAGAATTTAGCCGCTGGGCTGTTTGCAAATATAGAAAAAAATTTTTGGGATCAGTGAAGACTTGAAAGGGAAAACGAGCCCCCTCCAAGAGATGTCCCCACTCTGAGAAAGCCAACTTCATCGCTAGCAACTCTCTGTCCCCGATGGAATAATTCCTCTCCGCTGGTGTGAAGGTCTTGAAGAAGAAGAAGCACGGATGCTTCCGACCTTGAGCATCCTTTTGGAAGAGGACTGCTCCTGCACCAACGGAAGAGGCATCCACCTCCATTGTAAATGACTTATTAACATCGGGACGATGTAGGATGGGAGCGCTAGCAAAATGAGACTTAATAGAAGAAAAGGCCCTGGAGACCTCTTCAGACCACACTTTGGGATTTGCTCCCTTCTTGGTGAGGGCTACCAAGGGAGCTACCAAAGTTGAGAAGTGGGGAATGAACTGGAGGTAATAATTAATGAACCCCATAAAGCGCTGCACCACTTTAAGCGAATGGGGTTCTTGCCAGTCCATCATAGCCTGTAGTTTGGCAGGATCCATAGCAAATCCCTGGGCGGAGATGATATAGCCCAGGAAAGGAAAAGACTCCTGCTCAAACACACACTTCTCCAACTTTGCGTAAAGAGAGTTTGCCCGTAAGAGGTCGAAGACTCTGCCAACATCTCTCTGGTGGGAGTCAATATCTGGAGAGAAGATGAGAATATCATCCAGATAGACTACGACCGAGGTGGAAAGCATATCCCGGAAGATGTCGTTGACAAGGTCTTGGAAAATGGCTGGGGCATTACAGAGCCCGAAGGGCATCACCAGATACTCATAGTGCCCATCTCTGGTGTTAAACGCCGTCTTCCATTCGTCCCCCTCACGGATGCGAATCAGGTTATAAGCTCCCCGCAGGTCTAATTTGGTAAATACCTTAGCTCCCCGTAGCCTACCAAAAAGCTCGGAAATCAGGGACAGCGGGTACTTATTCTTAACGGTGATGGCGTTAAGACCCCTGTAATCTATGCAAGGATGTAATTCTCCATTCTTCTTCTGCACGAAGAAGAACCCTGCCCCTGCTGGTGACACTGACTTCCTAATAAACCCTCTTGCCAAATTCTCCTGGATGTATTGGGACACAGCCTCTGTTTCTGGGAGAGAGAGGGGATAGACACGTCCCCGAGGAGGTTCTGCTCCAGGCAAGAGATCTATAGGACAGTCATAGGGACGGTGAGGCAGAAGGGTCTCCGCGGCCATTTTGGAGAAAACGTCTGCATAGTACCAAAAGTATTTAGGGAGAGAAGAGAGATCGGCGGGTATCTCAGTGGTGGAAACCTGAACGCACTCTTTCACACATCTGCCCTTACAGGATTCACTCCAGCCCAATATCCTCCCAGAGGTCCACTCAATATGTGGGGAGTGGAAACGGAGCCAGGGTATTCCCAACACAATCTCATCAATTCCCTCGGGTAGGACAAGAAGGGAAATAATCTCCTGGTGGGATGGGGACATGCCTAACGTGAAAGGGACAGTCTGATGTGTGATTTGTAATGGAAGTGTCGACCCATTCACCACTCTAACAGTTACTGATTTGGCAAGCACTACCAGAGGTATTGCGTGGCCCAGAGCAAAAGCAGAAGACATGAAATTCCCCTCTGCTCCTGAATCCACACAAAGCTCTACTGTATGAGTGGATGTGCCTAGCAGGATTGTCCCTTTAAAGGACAATTTGGAGGAAAATGCCGCTGTGTCCAGTGAACCTCCTCCAATGGTCACTAGACGCGATCGTTTTCCGACCGCCGTGGACATTTATTAGCGTAATGTCACAGTTGCTGGCAATTTTTACACACCACATGTACTCGAGCGGTCTGAGACCTAGGTCCCGCTCGAGAGACCTCCATGGCCTCATGGGAGTCGGACGCCATAACAGGAGATTCTAGAGGTTTGGCAAAGGTGGGAGCCAGCCGAAACCTCTGCCTACACTGGGTCCGCTCCAACCTCCGCTCACTAAAACGGAGATTGATGCGGGTAGATATAGTAATGAGCTCCTCCAGTGTGGCGGGAATCTCCCTGGTGGCCAAGGCGTCCTTTACATGATCTGCCAGTCCTTTCCAGAACACCGGAATAAGGACTTTATCCGGCCATTCCAGCTCAGAAGCTAGAGTCCGGAATTGGATGGCGAACTGGCTGACCATGGAAGAACCCTGAGTAATTGCCAACAATTGGAGTGCGGTATCGTGGGCGACACGAGGTCCCAAAAAGACCTGCCTCAGAGCGTCCAGGAAGAGAGGAGCACTCTGTACCACACGATCATCACATTCCCAAAGCGGCGTTCCCCACTCCAATGCCCTGCCTGACAAAAGAGATAAAATGAATCCCACTTTCGCCCGTTCCGTAGGAAAATGTGCAGCCAGCAGCTCAAGATGTATGGAGCACTGGCTCACGAATCCCTGACATAGCTTACTGTCACCAGCAAACTTGTCTGGAAGTGGGAGACGGGATAAAGTCGGAGCAGGGGTGGCAGCGGACAAACTGGCTGCAGCTACACTTGCAGCCTGAACAGTGACAGCAGTGACATCCACAGCTGAGGTTGCACGCTCTAGAGCCGCCAACCTACCCTCCAGCTGCTGGATGTACGGCTGTAGACGCTGATCATCCGCCATTTACTAGCCAGACCCTGGCGCTAGTATTATGTTAGGGTTAGCGGACCGCACCGAGTAAAAATAGATGTTTATTATAAATGGTGCGTTCGCAGCCCTGGGTCCACAGTGCAGGAGGAGCCTGCTGCCAATTAATGGTGGCACTGTTTGGCGGTATAGATTAGCTCTGTTACCTCACAGAGCAGCCGCGAGAGGAAAGCACTGCGCCCTATTAGCCTCACAGGAGCACAAGCTTACTGCCGAACTGATAGCAGTCAGTGGTTATGCACACACGCAATCTCCTCCCCGGAGGTGCTGGTATTCTAGGGGCTTATTTCAGCCGGGTCTCTGAACACATACATGCATAACCACACTGGCGCAAAGCACATATTCGAATTGATACTAGCGCATGGCCGTGCGGCCATGCGAGCCTTAAATAGTTGCAGCACGTTTAGGACCTTTCAAAGAAGGACCAATGGAGTTGCTGCAGTACCTGAGCATGTGACCCCAGATCTCCACTGAGAGATCTTGCCTTGGGCATGCTCAGAGTGCAAAGCAGGACTTAGTCCTAGCACCTACAAGGACCTTCCAAGAAGGACCAATGACCTAGCTGCAGTATCTGATCATGTGACCCTTAATCTTCACTGAGAGATCTTACTCTGGGCATGCTCACAACGTAAAAGGCAGGACTTAGTCCCAGAAACGTGTGCTCGCCGCTGCCCAGCACTGACTTCAATGGCAAAAGCAGGAAATGCAGCAGTAACTCTTAGCCCAGAGTCAGACTGAGCGAGACGCTGGGATCGATGTCTCCGCTGAGCAGGCTCCACTGCGGCAGGAGAAGAATGGGAGACCGCAGCGGAGATGGCCCGAGATTCCCCCTGTGCAGAGTCAGGAACTCGACCCCTAACAACCTGTGAATTCAAACACTATGCATTTTGATTTGTGAAAAATTAAAAAAAAAAAAACAGTCCACTGCCACTTCACACAATGCTGACGTACCAAGTGGGCTAATGATGTTTTCCATGGTTGTTTAAGCTACCCCTTAACAACCTGCAGCTATGGCATCACATAGCAGCAAAGCCAATTAAAGGAGCTATCACTGCCAGTTTAAAAGTTGATAGCGAGTTATTTTCTGTTTGTACAGTGTAAGGATAGGTGCTCAGAGTGCATAGCCTACTCCACGGAGTATTCTCATTGTGATACACTATAGTAGTGCTGAAATACATTGAACATGGAAAGTGGAATTCTGATTCTGTGAATAAGAGTCTAATGATTCAAGTGATATAGTGAAGTGCTATACCTGCATAGTCATTCAGTTTGACTGTAAACCGATTGGTATGGGACATACTACAATAACACTATCAGCACTTTAAGAACAACCTTTTGTCACGATCTTTCTCTATTTCACTTCTCTTCCCTATCTTTCTCTGGCCTCTCTGTCTCTCTATCCCTTCTCTCCCCTCTTTCAGGCAAATAGTAGTTTTTCATCATTGTGATTTGCGACCAGTTTGGGCATACTGAATTTTAGGGATAAATTCGGTAGACCCAAAAATTAGAATTTCTAAATTGTTAGCTCATCTCTACTTTTGAAACCAGTTGTAAAGCATCAAATTGAATCAATTACTACAATTTATAAATTTGCCCCAAGTGCAAACTAGTGAAAGTAGCCTCAAGTAAGAAGGAATTCAGAAAGTAATTTAGGAAGCATTTATTGGGGCTTCAGAAATGCTCACAGGTTCAAATGTAAGAAAAGGACATGAAAGGAAAATAAAGAATTACAAATTTCAGAGATAAATTCTTTTTGGTACATCACTAAGAAGTTCCTCAGATTAAATTCTTGATGATATGTCACTGTATAAGTCACTTACAATCTCAAAATCAATAGTATGGATGTTTAGCAAAATGTTGGAAACTAGCCTTTTAGCATTAATAAAATATTTTATGAGGAAGATATATTTAGTTGTATCGGTAACAACGACTTTTAAGATGTGATGTGCTCATATTTATATGCTAATCAATACATTTAGTTTATCAGCTATAATGTTCACGGTTGAGCTATAAACCTGTGATTATGTATGTGCATTAGTAGATTTATCTACTGTATGTAATTGTATGTCGTTAAAGTTGTTGCCTGGTATTAAATATTGTGTTGATATAAAATTAAAAGGTTTAATAAAATTATAAAGTTGTAAATGGGTCAATGGATCAATATCTACTAAATAAAAGTCTTTAAAGTGACTGAAATGTTTTACACTTTCAAAGGTAAAAACTTTTCAATAAAAAAATATGTATTGCATGGCTTACAAAATGAAACATTAAACACAAATCTTAGTTTCCCTACTGATTTACCTTCAGTTTGCTTGTTTTTACTTACTTTAATATATAAATCTTATTGGAACAATGTGTCCATCATATAAAAAGAACCAACCTAGTTTACTTGAAGCTATATATTTTTACATTTATTTTCATGGGAACATAAAAGTACTCATATAAAATCTGGTTTTATGTAGAAATGCATGAAAAATCTACAGACCTCTGCTCACTGGTAATATTTTTTCTAAGTCCATTTGAGAAAAAAATAATTTTTACCACCTCAAGAATTCTTATGGGATGAAATTTCATGAAATGGGTACTTTTATTAGTGTAATTTTCTTTACCAGTGAACACCATTTGTACTGAAAAATACAGAATGATGTAGTGAAAATCATTGCTTTTGATATCCCTATGGCTTACCATCTTTTTAATTTTCTGAAATAAGATAAAACATACTCAAATTACATTCAACAAAAAGTTTAACAATTGCTAATATATATTTATATATATACAGTGGGGCAAAAAAGTATTTAGTCAGTCAGCAATAGTGCAAGTTCCACCACTTAAAAAGATGAGAGGCGTCTGTAATTTACATCATAGGTAGACCTCAACTATGGGAGACAAACTGAGAAAAAAAAATCCAGAAAATCACATTGTCTGTTTTTTTAACATTTTATTTGCATATTATGGTGGAAAATAAGTATTTGGTCAGAAACAAACAATCAAGATTTCTGGCTCTCACAGACCTGTAACTTCTTCTTTAAGAGTCTCCTCTTTCCTCCACTCATTACCTGTAGTAATGGCACCTGTTTAAACTTGTTATCAGTATAAAAAGACACCTGTGCACACCCTCAAACAGTCTGACTCCAAACTCCACTATGGTGAAGACCAAAGAGCTGTCAAAGGACACCAGAAACAAAATTGTAGCCCTGCACCAGGCTGGGAAGACTGAATCTGCAATAGCCAACCAGCTTGGAGTGAAGAAATCAACAGAGGGAGCAATAATTAGAAAATGGAAGACATGCAAGACCACTGATAATCTCCCTCGATCTGGGGCTCCACGCAAAATCCCACCCCGTGGGGTCAGAATGATCACAAGAACGGTGAGCAAAAATCCCAGAACCACGCGGGGGGACCTAGTGAATGAACTGCAGAGAGCTGGGACCAATGTAACAAGGCCTACCATAAGTAACACACTATGCCACCATGGACTCAGATCCTGCAGTGCCAGACGTGTCCCACTGCTTAAGCCAGTACATGTCTGGGCCCGTCTGAAGTTTGCTAGAGAGCATTTGGATGATCCAGAGGAGTTTTGGGAGAATGTCCTATGGTCTGATGAAACCAAACTGGAACTGTTTGGTAGAAACACAACTTGTCGTGTTTGGAGGAAAAAGAATACTGAGTTGCATCCATCAAACTCCATACCTACTGTAAAGCATGGTGGTGGAAACATCATGCTTTGGGGCTGTTTCTCTGCAAAGGAGCCAGGACGACTGATCCGGGTACATGAAAGAATGAATGGGGCCATGTATCGTGAGATTTTGAGTGCAAACCTCCTTCCATCAGCAAGGGCATTGAAGATGAAACGTGGCTGGTTCTTTCAACATGACAATGATCCAAAGCACACCGCCAGGGCAACGAAGGAGTGGCTTCGTAAGAAGCATTTCAAGGTCCTGGAGTGGCCTAGCCAGTCTCCAGATCTCAACCCTATAGAAAACCTTTGGAGGGAGTTGAAAGTCCGTGTTGCCAAGCGAAAAGCCAAAAACATCACTGCTCTAGAGGAGATCTGCATGGAGGAATGGGCCAACATACCAACAACAGTGTGTGGCAACCTTGTGAAGACTTACAGAAAACGTTTGACCTCTGTCATTGTCAACAAAGGATATATTACAAAGTATTGAGATGAAATTTTGTTTCTGACCAAATACTTATTTTCCACCATAATATGCAAATAAAATATTAAAAAAACAGACAATGTGATTTTCTGGATTTTTTTTTCTCAGTTTGTCTCCCATAGTTGAGGTCTACCTATGATGTAAATTACAGACGCCGCTCATCTTTTTAAGTGGTGGAACTTGCACTATTGCTGACTGACTAAATACTTTTTTGCCCCACTGTATATATATACAGGGTGGGCCATTTATGGAAACACCTTAATAAAATGGGAATGGTCGGTGATATCAACTTCCTGTTTGTGGCCACATTAGTAGTATATGCGAAGGGGGAAACTTTTCAAGATGGGTGGTGACCATAGCATCCATTTTGAAATTGGCCATTTTGGATCCAATTTCACAAGAAAAACAATGGTGTGCTTGGTTTTAACGTAACTTTATTCATTCATGGGTTATTTACACATTTTTGACCACTTATAAATTGTGTTCAAAGTGCTGCCCATTGTGTTGCGTTGTCAATGCAACCCTCTTGTCCCACTCTTGACACACTGATAGGATTACCACAGAAGAAATGCAATTCTAAGGTGGTCAGATTAGGAATGCTCGAACCTGACACCCATAATGTGGTGGTGCCCAATCTTGCTGGAAAAACTCAGGGAACATGCCATCTTCAGTGCATAAAGAGGGCAACACATCATCATGTAGCAATTTCAGATATCCAGTGGTATTGAGGTTTCCATTGATGAATAACGGTCCCGCTATCTTTGTATCCCATATACCACACCATACCATCAATTATGGGTGTCAGGTCTGAGCATTCCTACATGAACAGTTTCCTGAAAAGTGGATTGGTCATCGTGGGTCAGTTGAATAGCCACCAAAGTCTCCCAATCTGACCCCCTTAGACTTTTATCTTTGGGGTCATCTGAAGGCAATTGTCTAAGCTGTGAAGATAGGAGATGTGCAGCATCTTTAATAACGGATACTGGACAAGTGGGTTGCTTTGACAATCCAGCACAATGTGCAGCACTTTGAACACATTTTATAAGTGGTCATAAACTTGTAAGTGACTCATGAAAGAATAAAGTTGTGTTAAAACTTAGAACACCATTGTTTTCTTGTGAAAATCTAAATAAGTTTGATGTGTCACATGACCCTCTTCCCATTGAAAAAATAAAGTTGGATCCAAAATGGCCAACATCAAAATCGCCGCAATGGTCACCACCTATCTTGAAAAGTTTTCCCCCTCCCATATACTAATGTGCCACAAACAGGAAGTTGATATCACCCACCATTCTTATTTTATTTAGGTGTATCTATATAAATGGTCCACTATATATATATATATATATATATATACACTGCTCAAAAAAATATTGAACACTAAAATCCCACATCTTAGATATCACTGAATGAAATATTTCAGTTGTAAATCTTTATTCATTATCTAGTGGAATGTGCTGAGTACAATAAAACCTAAAAATTTTCAATGTAAATTTCAACTAATATCCCACGGAGGTCTGGAGTTGGAATGATGCTCAAAATCAAAGTGGAAAATGAAGTTACAGTCTGATCCAACTTCAGTGGAAATGCCCCAAGGCAAGGAAATGATGCTCAGTAGTGTGTGTGGCCTCCATGTACCTGTATGACCTCTCTAGAATGCCTGGGCATACTCCTGATCAGGCGGCGGATGGTCTCCTGAGGGATCTCCACCCAGACCTGAACTATAGCATCTGCCTACTCCTGGTGTTATGATCTGGTGGCCTTGGAGCAGCATGAGACGTACTCTGGAGAAGGTGGTCCCTGTACTGACCGCAAACCCTGAACCTAGCAGGGCAACTAAAAGCAGCCGTGGGGGGTACCTGTTGTGAATTCTGTTGTCGGGCTCCCTCCTGTGGTCATGAATGGTACTTCGGCTGGTTCTGTCCATGGACTTCCTCTGGTGGGTGTTTCTGAGTTTCCTTCCACAGGTGACGAGGTTAATTCGTTAGCTGGCTGCTCTATTTAACTCCACTTAGATCTTTGCTCCATGCCACCTGTCAATATTCCAGTATTGGTCTTGTTCTCTCCTGGATCGTTCTTGTGACCTGTCTTCCCAGCAGAAGCTAAGTTCCTGCTTGTATTTCTTTGGTTTGCTATTTTTCTGTCCAGCTTGCTATTTTTATTGTTGTCTTGCTTGCTGGAAGCTCTGGGACGCAGAGGGAGCGCCTCCGCACCGTGAGTCGGTGCGGAGGGTTTTTTGCGCCCTCTGCGTGGTCTTTTTGTAGGTTTTTGTGCTGACCGCAAAGCAACCTTTCCTATCCTCGGTCTGTTCAGTAAGTCGGGCCTCACTTTGCTAAATCTATTTCATCTCTGTGTTTGTATTTTCATCTTTACTCACAGTCATTATATGTGGGGGGCTGCCTTTTCCTTTGGGGAATTTCTCTGAGGCAAGGTAGGCTTTATTTTTCTATCTTCAGGGCTAGCTAGTTCCTTAGGCTGTGCCGAGTTGCATAGGGAGCATTAGGAGCAATCCACGGCTATTTCTAGTGTGTTTGATAGGATTAGGGATTGCGGTCAGCAGAGTTCCCACGTCCCAGAGCTCGTCCTTTATTATCAGTAACTATAAGGTCATTCCGTGTGCTCTTAACCACCAGGTCCATTATTGTCCTGACCACCATGTCATAACAGTACAGGTGGCCCAAAGTACTAATGCATCTCAATAGAGGGATAAGAGAAGTTCTGAGACCATTTTTTTTTCTTTGCAGTGTGTTTTGTCTCCCTTTTCCCCTTTACCTCTGGGTGGTTCAGGACACAGGTGTAAACATGGACATTCAAGGTCTGTCCTCTTGGATGGATAATCTCACTACAAGGGTACAAAACATTCAAGATTTTGTGGTTCAGAATCCGATGTCAGAGCCTAGGATTCCAATCCTTGATTTGTTTTTTGGTGATAGATCTAAGTTCTTGAATTTCAAAAATAATTGTAAATTGTTTCTTGCCTTGAAACCTCGCTCCTCAGGTGACCCTGTTCAACAAGTAAAGATCATTATTTCTTTGTTACGTGGTGACCCTCAAGACTGGGCATTTTCCCTTGCGCCAGGAGATCCGGCATTGCGTGATGTTGATGCATTTTTCCTGGCGCTTGGATTGCTTTATGACGAACCTAATTCAGTGGATCAGGCAGAGAAAATCTTGCTGGCTCTGTGTCAGGGTCAGGATGAAGCGGAGATATATTGTCAGAAGTTTAGAAAGTGGTCTGTGCTCACTGGAGTGGAATGAATGTGCCCTGGCAGCAATCTTCAGAAACAGTCTCTCTGAAGCCCTTAAGGATGTCATGGTGGGATTTCCCATGCCTGCTGGTCTGAATGAGTCTATGTCTTTGGCCATTCAGATCGATCGACGCTTGCGTGAGCGTAAAGCTGTGCACCATTTGGCGGTACTATCTGAGCATGGGCCTGAGCCTATGCAATGTGATAGGACTTTGACCAGAGCTGAACGGCAAGAACACAGACGTCGGAATGGGCTATGTTTTTACTGTGGTGATTCCACTCATGCTATCTCCGATTGTCCTAAGCGCACTAAGCGGTTCGCTAGGTCTGCCACGATTGGTACGGTACAGTCTAAATTTTTATTGTCCGTTACTCTGATTTGCTCTTTGTCATCCTATTCTGTTATGGCATTTGTGGATTCAGGCGCTGCCCTGAATTTGATGGACTTGGAGTATGCTAGGCGCTGTGGTTTTTTCTTGGAGCCCTTGCAGTATCCTATTCCATTGAGAGGAATTGATGCTACGCCTTTGGCCAAGAATAAGCCTCAGTACTGGACCCAATTGACCATGTGCATGGCTCCTGCACATCAGGAGGATATCCGCTTTCTGGTGTTGCATAATCTGCATGATGTGGTCGTTTTGGGGTTGCCATGGCTACAGGTCCATAATCCAGTATTGGACTGGAAATCTATGTCTGTGTCCAGCTGGGGTTGCCAGGGGGTACATGGTGATGTTCCATTTTTGTCTATTTCGTCTTCCACTCCTTCTGAAGTTCCAGAGTTTTTGTCAGATTATCGGGATGTATTTGATGAGCCCAAAGCCAGTGCCCTACCTCCTCATAGGGATTGCGATTGTGCAATTAATTTGATTCCTGGTAGTAAGTTTCCTAAGGGCCGATTGTTCAATTTATCTGTGCCAGAACACGCCGCTATGCGGAGTTATATAAAGGAATCCTTGGAGAAAGGCCATATTCGCCCGTCGTCATCACCGTTAGGAGCAGGGTTCTTTTTTGTGGCCAAGAAGGATGGTTCTTTGAGACCTTGTATTGATTACCACCTTCTCAATAAAGTTACAGTCAAATTTCAGTATCCTTTGCCGTTGCTGTCTGATTTGTTTGCTCGTATTAAAGGGGCTAGTTGGTTCACCAAGATAGATCTTCGAGGGGCGTATAATCTTGTGCTTATTAAACAAGGCGATGAATGGAAAACAGCATTTAATACGCCCGAGGGCCATTTTGAGTACCTGGTTATGCCATTCGGGCTTTCCAATGCTCCATCAGTTTTTCAGTCCTTTATGCATGACTTCTTCCGAGAGTACCTGGATAAATTCCTGATTGTGAATCTGGATGATATTTTGGTCTTTTCGGATGACCGGGAGTCTCATGTGAAGCAGGTCAGAATGGTGTTCCAGGTCCTTCGTGCGAATTCCTTGTTTGTGAAGGGGTCAAAGTGTCTCTTTGGAGTTCAGAAGGTTTCATTTTTGGGGTTCATTTTTTCCCCTTCTACTATCGAGATGGACCCTGTTAAAGTCCAGGCCATTTACGATTGGACTCAGCCGACATCTGTGAAGAGCCTGCAAAAGTTCCTGGGCTTTGCTAATTTTTATCGGCGCTTCATCGCTAATTTTTCTACTGTTGCTAAACCGTTGACTGATTTGACCAAGAAGGGTGCTGATGTGGTCAATTGGTCTTCTGTAGCTGTAGAGGCTTTTCAAGAGTTGAAGCATCGTTTTTCTTCTGCCCCTGTGTTGTGCCAGCCAGATGTTTCGCTCCCGTTTCAGGTTGAGGTTGATGCTTCTGAGATTGGAGCTGGGGCTGTTTTGTCGCAGAGAAGTTCTGATTGCTCGGTGATGAAGCCATGTGCTTTCTTTTCTAGAAAGTTTTCACCTGCTGAGCGCAATTATGATGTTGGTAATCGAGAGTTGTTGGCCATGAAGTGGGCATTCGATGAGAGGCGTCATTGGCTTGAAGGAGCCAAGCATCGCGTGGTGGTCTTGACAGATAACAAGAATTTGACTTATCTTGAGTCTGCCAAACGGTTGAATCCGAGACAGGCTCGATGGTCGTTATTTTTCTCCCGTTTTGATTTTGTGGTTTCGTACCTTCCGGGCTCTAAGAATGTGAAGGCTGATGCCCTGTCAAGGAGTTTTGTGCCTGACTCTCCGGGTGTTCCTGAGCCGGCGGGTATTCTCAAAGAGGGGGTAATTTTGTCTGCCATCTCCCCTGATTTGCGGCGGGTGCTGATAGACCTGACCGTTGCCCAGCGGAGAAACTGTTTGTCCCTGATAGATGGACTAGTAGAGTTATCTCTGAGATTCATTGTTCAGTGTTGGCTGGGCATCCTGGAATCTTTGGTACCAGAGATTTGGTGGCTAGATCCTTTTGGTGGCCATCTTTGTCACGGGATGTGCGTTCTTTTGTGCAGTCCTGTGGGACTTGTGCTCGGGCTAAGCCCTGCTGTTCTCGTGCCAGTGGGTTGCTTTTGTCCTTGCCGGACCCGAAGAGGCCCTGGACGCATATTTCCATGGATTTTATTTCGGATCTCCCCGTCTCTCAAAAGATGTCGGTCATTTGGGTGGTTTGTGATCGCTTTTCTAAGATGGTCCATTTGGTACCTTTGTCTAAATTGCCTTCCTCCTCTGATTTGGTGCCTTTATTTTTCCAGCATGTGGTTCGTTTACATGGTATCCCGGAGAACATCGTTTCTGACAGAGGTTCCCAGTTTGTTTTGGCGATCTTTTTGTGCTAGGATGGGCATTGATTTGTGTTTTTCCTCGGCTTTCCATCCTCAGACAAATGGCCAAACCAAACGAACTAATCAGACTTTGGAAACATATCTGAGATGCTTTGTTTCTGCTGATCAGGATGATTGGGTGTCCTTTTTGCCGTTGGCTGAATTGGTCCTTAATTATCGGGCCAGCTCGGCTACTTTGGTTTCGCCGTTTTTCTGCAATTCTGGTTTCCATCCGCGTTTCTCTTCAGGGCAGGTTGAGTCTTCGGACTGTCCTGGTGTAGATACTGTGGTGGATAGGTTGCAGCAGATTTGGACTCATGTGGGGGACAATTTGACATTGTCCCAGGAGAAGGCTCAACGTTTCGCTAACCGCCGGCGCTGTGTGGGTCCCCGACTTCGTGTTGGGGATTTGGTTTGGTTGTCGTCTCATTATGTTCCTATGAAGGTTTCCTCTCCTAAGTTTAAGCCTTGTTTCATTGGTCCGTAAAAGATTTCTAAGGTTATCAATCCTGTGTCATTTCGTTTGGCCCTTCCTGCTTCTTTTGCCATCCATAATGTGTTCCATAGGTCGTTATTGCGGAGATACGTGGCGCCTGTGGTACCATTCGTTGATACTCCTGCCCCGATGTTGGTTGAGGGGGAGTTGGAGTATGTGGTGGAGAAGATTTTGGATTCTCGTATTTCGAGACGGAAACTCCAGTACCTGGTCAAGTGGAAGGGTTATGGTCAGGAAGATAATTCCTGGGTTTTTGCCTCTGTTGTTCATGCTGCCGATCTGGTTCGTGCCTTTCATTTGGCTCATCCTGGTCGGCCTGGGGGCTCTGGTGAGGGTTCGGTGACCCCTCCTCAAGGGGGGGTACTGTTGTGAATTCTGTTGTCGGGCTCCCTCCTGTGGTCATGAATGGTACTTTGGCTGGTTCTATCCATGGAATTCCTCTGGTGGCTGTGGGTGTTTCTGAGTTTCCTTCCACAGGTGACGAGGTTAATTCGTTAGCTGGCTGCTCTATTTAACTCCACTTAGATCTTTGCTCCATGCCACCTGTCAATGTTCCAGTATTGGTCTTGTTCACTCCTGGATCGTTCTTGTGACCTGTCTTCCCAGCAGAAGCTAAGTGCCTGCCTGTTTTTCTCTGGTTTGCTATTTTTCTGTCCAGCTTGCTATTTTGTTTGTTGTCTTGCTTGCTGGAAGCTCTGGGACGCAGAGGGAGCGCCTCCGCACCGTGAGTCGGTGCAGAGGGTCTTTTTGCGCCCTCTGCATGGTCTTTTTGTAGGTTTTTGTGCTGACCGCAAAGCTACCTTTCCTATCCTCGGTCTGTTCAGTAAGTCGGGCCTCACTTTGCTAAATCTATTTCATCTCTGTGTTTGTATTTTCATCTTTACTCACAGTCATTATATGTGGGGGGCTGCCTTTTCCTTTGGGGAATTTCTCTGAGGCAAGGTAGGCTTTATTTTTCTATCTTCAGGGCTAGCTAGTTCCTTAGGCTGTGCCGAGTTGCATAGGGAGCGTTAGGAGCAATCCACGGCTATTTCTAGTGTGTTGTGATACGATTAGGGATTGCGGTCAGCAGAGTTCCCACGTCCCAGAGCTCGTCCTATATTATCAGTAACTATCAGGTCATTCTGTGTGCTCTTAACCGCCAGGTCCATTATTGTCCTGACCACCAGGTCATAACATCCATCTATCAGGAACAAACAGTTTCCCCACAGGACAGCGGTCAGGCTTATCAGCCTGAAATTCCTGAAGAACTCGTCGCAAATCAGGGGAGATGGCAGAAAGAATCACCCCTTCCTTCAAAATGCCGACTGGCTCAAGAACCCCAGGGGAATCAGGAAAAAAACTCCTAGAGAGGGCATCCGCCTTAACATTCTTAGAACCAGGAATGTACGATACCACAAAATCAAAACGGGAGAAAAACAGGGACCATCGAGCCTGTCTAGGATTCAGTCGTTTGGCAGACTCGAGGTAAATCAGATTCTTATGATCGGTCAGGACCACAATACGGTGCTTGGCCCCCTCAAGCCAATGTCGCCACTCCTCAAATGCCCACTTCATAGCCAACAACTCCCGATTGCCGACATCATAATTGCGTTCCGCAGGAGAAAACTTCCGAGAAAAGAAGGCACACGGTTTCATCAAGGAACCATCAGAATTCCTCTGAGACAAAACGGCCCCTGCCCCAATCTCAGACGCGTCAACCTCAACCTGAAATGGAAGAGAAACATCTGGCTGACGCAACACAGGGGCAGAAGTAAATCGGCGTTTAAGCTCCTGAAAGGCAGAAACAGCCGCGGAGGACCAATTCGTCACATCAGCGCCTTTCTTGGTCAAATCAGTTAGAGGTTTAACCACACTGGAGAAGTTGGCAATGAAACGACGATAAAAATTAGCAAAGCCCAAGAATTTCTGAAGGCTCTTCACAGATGTGGGCTCAATCCAATCATGAATGGCCTGAACCTTAACCGGATCCATTTCTATAGATAGGGAGAAAAAATGAAACCCAAAAAAGAAACCCTCTGCACTCCAAAGAGGCACTTTGACCCCTTCACAAACAAAGTATTATTACGGAGGATCTGAAATACCATCCTGACCTGTTTCACATGAGACTCCCAATCATTTAAAAAAATCAAAATATCATCCAAATATACAACCATGAATTTATCAAGATAACTCCGAAAGATATCATGCATGAAGGATTGGAACACAGATGGGGCATTAGAGAGTCCAAATGGCATCACAAGGTATTCAATATGGCCTTCGGGCGTATTAAATGCCGTTTTCCATTCGTCACCCTGCTTGATACGAATAAGATTATATGCCCCTCAAAGGTTAATCTTAGTAAACCAGCTAGACCCCTTAATCCTAGCAAACAAATCAGTATGCAAAGGCAAGGGGTATTGAAATTTAACCGTGATCTTATTCAAGAGGCGATAATCAATACAGGGTCTCAAGGAGCCATCCTTCTTGGCAATAAAAAAGAACCCCGCTCTCAACGGTGAAGAAGATGGCCGAATTTGCCCTTTCTCCAAAGACTCCATAATATAGCTCCGCATGGCGGTATGTTCAGGCACAGACAGGTTGAAAAGTCAGCCTTTAGGGAACTTACAACCTGGAATCAAATCAATAGCACAATCACAGTCCCTATGCGGTGGAAGGGAACTGGATTTGAGCTCATCGAATACATCCTGGAAGTCAGACAAAAACTCAGGAACTTCAGAAGAGGGGGAAGAGGAGATTGACATCAAAGGAACCTGATCATGAATCCCTGACAACCCCAACCAGTCACAGACATGGATTTCCAATCTAACACTGGATTATGTAGCTGCAACCATGGAAAACCCAGCACAATATCATCATGCAAATTATGCAACACCAGAAAGCGACAATCTTCCTGATGGGCTGGCGCCATGCGCATGGTCAGCTGTGTTCAAAACTGTGGTTTATTTTTAGCCAATGGTGTAGCATCAATGCCCCTCAAAGGAATAGGGTTCTGCAAAGGCTGCAATGGAAAACCACAACACCTGGCAAATTCTAAGTCCATTAAGTTCAGAGTGGCGCTTGAATCCACAAATGCCATGACAGAAAATGATGATAATGAACAGATCAAGGTCACACATAACAGAAATTTAGGTTGTATAGTACTGATGGCAACAGAACTAGCGATTCTTTTAGTACGCTTAGGGCAATCAGAAATAACATGAGCAGAATCGCCGCAGTAAAAACACAACCTATTCTGACGCCTGAATGTTTGACGTTCAGCTCTAGACAAAATCCTATCACACTGCATAGGCTCAGGGCTCCGCTCAGAGGACAACGCCACAGTGTGCACAATTCTGTGCTCGCGCAAGCGCCGATCAATCTGAATGGCCAGAGACATAGAATCACTCAGACCAACAGGCGTGGGGAACCCCACTATAACATCTTTAATGGATTCAGAAAGACCCTTTCTGAAAATTGCCGCCAAGGCATCCTCATTCCATTTAGTCAGTACAGACCATTTTCAAAATTTCTGGCAATACAATTCTGCCGCTTCTTGACCTTGACACAGGGCTAACAAGATTTTCTCAGCCTGATCCACAGAATTAGGCTCATCATACAACGACCACAATGCCTGAAAGAACGAATCAACATTAAGCAAAGCAGGATTGCCAGATTCCAGGGAAAATGCCCAATCCTGTGGGTCACCACGCAGCAGAGATATGATGATTTTAACCTGCTGAATAGGATCGCCAGAAGACCGGGGTCTTAAAGCAAAAATTAGTTTACAGTTATTTTTGAAACTCAAAAATTTGGATCTGTCACCAAAGAATAAATCAGTAGTGGGAATCTTAGGTTCTAAGGCAGGAGTCTGAACAATGAAATCTGAAATACCCTGTACCCTAGCAGCAAGCTGATCCACCCGAGAAACTAACTCCTGAACATTCATGTTAATACTAGACTCCATAGCCACCCAGATGTAAAGAGGGAGGAACAGACCCCACAGGTTAAGGAAAAAAAAATGGCTCAAAATCTTTCCACCCTTCTTCTGAGATGCAATTAACTCATTGTTGGCCAGTTGTACTGTTATGATCTGGTGGCCTTGGAGCAGCATGCGACGTACTCTGGAGAAGGTGGTCCCTGTACTGACCGCAAACCCTGAACCTAGCAGCACAACTAAAAGCAGCCGTGGGGGGTACCTAACACTCCCTAGACCCCTCGGCACAGCCTAAGAACTAACTACCCCTAAAGATAGAAACAGGAAACCTATCTTGCCTCAGAGAAAATCCCCAAAGGATAGATAGCCCCCCACAAATATTGACTGTGAGAGGAGAGGGAAATAACACACGCAGATATGAAATCAGATTTTAGCATAGGAGGCCATACTAGCTATAAAGAAAGAATAGAACAGAGTACTATGCGGTCAGTATAAAAACACTAGAAAATATCCACCGCAGAAAATACGGATCACCACATCTAACTAAAGACATGGGGGTATATCTGCATCTCCAGAGAAATAGCTAGGCTGCAAAAAATCCTTCACAGACCAAGCTGGACAAAACAAAAACATGAAAATGCACAGAACTATAAGGTCCACTGCAGGTGGACAGCAAAAACAAAGCCAGGACTTATCTTTGTAGAAAAACACAGCAAACTGGAGAGACCAGCAGGTAAGTGAATCCTTCAAGAACAATTGACAACTGGCACTGACTAAAGGATCCAGCAAAGCTATATACCCCAGTCAGTTTTGCAGTTAGTAGATACACCTGTCCACTCCTGCAGTCCAGGCACAACTGCATTACCCTCTACAACCACCGGAGGGAGCCCAACAGCTGAATTCACAACATCCTGGACAGTCAGCGGTACAATGTGACGTTGGTCATTGGTGGGAGACATGATGTCCCAGATCTGCTCAATCGGATTCAGGTCTGGGGAATGGATGGGCCAGTCCATACTGTAGCTTCAGTGCCTTCATCTTGAAGGAACATCTGACACACTCCAGCCACATGAGGTCTGGCACTGTCCTGCATTAGGATGAACCCAGGGCCAACCGCACCAGCATATGGTCTCACAAGGGGTCTAAGGATCTCGGTACCTTATGGCAGTTAGGCTACTTCTGGCAAACACATGGGGAGCTGTGCAGCCCTCCAAAGAAATGCCACCCCACACCATTACTGATCCACTGCCAAACTGGTCATGCTGAAGGATGGTGCAGGCAGCAGATTGCTCTCCACGGCATCTCCAGACTCTGTCACATCTGTCACATGTGCTCAGTGTGAACTTGCTTTCATCTGTGAAGAGCACAGGGTGCCAGTGGTGAATTTGCCAATCCTGGTGTTCTGTGGCAAATGCCAAGTGTCCTGCACGATGTTGGGCTGTGAGCACAACCCGCATCTGTGGACGTCGGACATTCAGACCATCCGCATGGAATTGGTTTCTAACCTTTTGTGCAGACACATGCACATTTGTGGGCTGCTGGAGATCATTTTCCAGGGCTCTGGCAGTGCTCCTACTCTTCCTCCTTGCACAAAGGCTGAGGTAGCAGTCCTGCTGTTGGGTTCTTGCCATCCTATGGCCCCTTCCACATCTCCTGGTGTACTGACCTATCTCCTGATAGTGCCTCCATCCTCTGGACACTAAGCTGACAGACACAGCAAACCTTCTTGCTCACATTGATGTACCATCCTGGATGAGCTGCACTACCTGAGCCACTTGTGTGGGTTGTAGCATCCGTCTCATGCTACCACGAGTGTGAAAGCACAGCCAACATTCAAAAGTGACCAAAACATCAGCCAGAAATCATTCGTACTGAGATATGGTCTGTCGTCCCTACCCGCAGAACCACTCCTTTATTGAGTGTGTCTTGATAATTGCAAATAATTTCTATCTGTTGTCTATTTCATTTGCACAACAGCTTGTGAAATTGATTGTCCAACAGTGTTGCTTCCTAAGCGGACAGTTTGATTCCACAGAAGTTTGATTTACTTGGCATTATATTCTGTTGTTTAAGTGTAAGACTACTTTTTAACCCTTGAAAATCTTCTCAAAAGTTGGGTATCGTATTTCCCAGGTGTCGTCTTATAGGGCAGGTGCGGAGTAATATGCGGTCACTTCATATTGTGGGAGGAGTGACCCCAATGACAAGGAGAGGGGGCACCTCACCGGGAAGGTGTAAGTGAAGCAGAGGCAGAGAAGGAGATAATAGGATACAAGGGTGAGCCAGATGAGTGAAAGAGGAGTGTTTTTCTAGGCACAGCACCGCTCTCTCTCTCTTATTTGCATAACCCTGGCATCTCAGACGCTGACAGTTTGCTTCACTTACACCTTCCTGGTGAGGCGCTCCCTCACCTCGTCATCGGGACCACTCCCCCCACTATATACTTCGACCGCAGATTTCTCCACACCTGGCATATAAGACAACCCCCGACTTTTGAGAAGATTTTATATTTTAACTGGAAAAGTTTCGGGTCGTCTTATACGCCCAGTCGTCTTATACACTGGAAAATACGGTATATATACGTATATATAAAAGAGTTTTTGGCAAAGCCAGCTTACCGCTTTGAAGAAACAGGAATACATCCAACCTGTGGTTACAGTTCGCACGGAAAATGGATTGGGACAAATCCACACATGCAAAGAAAAAACTTTTTGTTTTTCCAAGGATCGGTCCAATGGTAGAGTAATCAGGAAGACACATGTGGTGTCGAAACATGTCAACCATAAGGGATTCAATGTATGCAATATTCTAACTGAATAAATAAAAGGTATACTTGGACTGATCGCTGGAGAAACAAAAAGTTTTTTCTATAGATATATATAAAGATATATATATATATATATATATATGTATAGATATACAGTATATATACCAATGAATTAAAAAACTGTAAGGAAACTTAATTTGAATTGTTGTATTAGATTGTTCTAAGGATATTTTAATAATTAAAAAATCAGTAAATTGGTAAATAAATTCAATTTCAATGATATCCATTAAGTCTTTCTTGCAATGTTAACTGCGCATGCACGCTGGCACAGATCCATAATGTCCCTTTAGTACAGGGTGGTATCAAACAACCTTCATCTTAACACATGACACTACATAAATGCAATAATATTTTATTCTAAAACTCTTGCACTGTGCTGAGATTAGCAAAAAAATCCCAAATCTATCTGTAACATTATACTTGTTTTACTGTGGGTTAAACGTCATCTGTTGAATGCAAAATTTGAGAGTACTTAGTTGAGTAACTGAGCTTAATAATGCTTAAATGGTTGTTTCCAATTGAAATGTTTATGGCATAACCACAGGATATACCATAAATGTATTATAACCATAAGACCAAAACCATCAATATCCTCCAAACCCCATACTCACTAATGAAGTGACTGCCACATGCACATGATGGATGAATGAAGAATGATAGCTCTCTCCATTCACTTATATGGGTGTAATGTGGTAGCCATGGGTGAGTTACTTGTCTCTTACACCCTGACATGTGACATAAACATGGGGATCCTGGCAGGGTGTGTGGACTTGTGCTATGGGGGCACTATGCTGTCACAGGCCACATGTTACCGATGACATGGGTTGGCCAAGCTCAGATGTTGAACAGTTCAATGAGGAAGACCACAAGTCAAAATAAACTTTTTACTGAACGATAAGTTGGTGGGGATTATGTACAACAGATAGTGGGTGCACAGTTTGATAAAGATTTCATTCACAATACAGAGCATTTTCACACACAATATCAGTTCCTTTCTCTTAAATCTCTTGTTCTCTATCTTTACTGTTTCATCTTTCTTCACCACAGTGCACATCAGTACTATAGTCCAGTTAATGGGAGTCCTGTTCTTAACCCCTGGTGCTGCTTCTTCTTTCCCCTCAAGGGAACTAGTTTGCCGACATGCTTCTTTGCTACTGATGCCTTGGATCTCGCTCCTGGGACACTCTCTTTCTCTCACATTGGCTGTTCCATCCTGACCCGTTTACTTTCTTGGTTATAAACTTGGGGTCAAACTGTTAGGCGCTCTCTCCCAGGACTTGCTTCTAGTTTACCGTTCTGTCCTTCTGTCAGTTTTCTTTGCTCTTTACTCCAGTTCGCGCTAAATACTGTCTTACTTCCGGACACTTACGACATGCGGCACTGCTTACTGCCCAGACTTTGGGTCTGCTTCTGATGCACACTGGGTCCAATCCAAAATGCTGACAGGAAGCTGTCTCTGTTGTTTCACGTTAGCCCCTCTCATTAACCCTAACTCTCCCTACTGTCGAGCACACTACAACACTGTCACTAATAAAGCATATCACAATTCACATTATACACTACAACAGCATACATTATGCATCTTACCAGTACTCAAGTCTTCAAGGGGAAACGTGGGCAGTATGTCCATCTTATTACTTGGCAGTTTTACAAAGAACTATTAATTCCTTTAGAGCACCAACTGCATAACTTTGTGTTTGGCAAATGTAAGAGCCGGCTTTATAGAACCAGTGCTGTTTGGTTGTGCATTGTAGACTTGCCCACTACACAGTTGACTAAATAGCAAGACTTCACTCTTCAATATGAAATTTTACCAGAAAACACATAACTTTAATGATGTTTTTCCATTTACTCAACTAGTCTAGTCCATTGTACACTGCAAGAGGGTTAATGAAAAAAAAGATATAATCTCATATGCTTTATGCAAGCAGTCTCTTTACAGATCTTTGTTGTATAATGAACTTATTACCAGGATCATGTTGCTATAGATCCATCAAATGAAATAATAATAATAATAATAATAATAATAATATATAAAAATTTCCACATGAAATATAAATAAATCACCGATTAAGTAAATTATATAGGTTTACTTTTAAAAAAAAGTAAATAATTATTTAGACAAACACATAAAATACACACACACAAAACATAAACTCTTATATAAAATAATTAGAGTAATTGTACATTTAGACAGGTCAACTGAATTCTGTCAGGTATCAACTACTTAGATTGGCTGCTTTTAACCCCTTCACCCTCAAGACTGTTATCATGTTGCTGACCAGGCCAAATTTTACAATTTAGATCACTGTCAGTTTATGTGGTAATAACGTTGAAACCCTTCAATGTACCACAGTGATTTTGAGACTGTTTTTTGCGCAACACATTTTAATTCATGTTAGTGGTAAGTTTAGGCTAATTTATTTTAAACAACATAGCTAAAAAATAACATTTACAACTTGACTACTTTACATAATTATTTTTTAAAGCATATTTTTTGCTAGGAAGTTAGATTAATAGTTGACAGCAAGCTCTCAAATTTCCAACAAAATTTACTGTACAAAACCTATTTTTGAAGGGACAACATCACATTTGACAAGAGACATTAAATGGCCTACAATACAGAAAATACTCAAATGTGACATCATTTTAAAAACTGCACCCCTCAAAGTGCTAAAAAACACATTCCATAAGTTTATTAACCCTCTAGGTACTTCATAGACGTTCAAGCAATGTGAAAGGAATTTTTCAATCAAAAATGGTGATTTATCCCCAAATTATGCATTTTCATAAAAGTAACAGAAAAAAAAAGATCATACAATTTGTTGTGCAATCTTTCCCATATCCCAAATGTGGTGGAAAACTACTGCTTGGGTGCACTGTAGGGCTTGGCAGGGAAAGAGTGGCATTTGACTTTTGGAGCGCAAAATTGCCTGGAATAGATAGCGGAAACAAAGTCGTGTTTGCAAAGCCCTTGATGTGCCTAAACAGTTGAAAACCCCCATAAGTCACCCCATTTTGGAAACTACAATGGGGAAAAATAGTATTTAGTCATCCACTAATTGTGCAAGTTCTCCAACTTAAAAAGATGAGAGAAGCCTGTAATTGACATCCTAGGTAGACCACAACTATGAGAGTCAAAATGATAAAACAAATCCAGAAAATCACCTTGTCTGATTTGGCAAGATTTATTTTGCAAATTATGGTGGAAAATAAGCATTTAGTCATTAACAAAAGTTCAGCTCAATATTTTGTTATATATCCTTTGCTGGCAATGACAGAGGTCAAACGTTTTCTGAAAGTCTTCACAAGGTTGGCTCACACTGCTGGTGGTATGTTAGCCCATTCTTCCATGCAGATCTCCTCTAGAGCACTGATGTTTTGGGCCTGTTGCTGGGCAACATGGACTTTCAACTCCCTCCAAAAGTTTAATATGGGGTTGAGATCTGGGGACTGGCTAGGCCACTCCAGAACATTCATATGTTTCTTGCGAAGCCGCTCCTTCGCTGCCCTAGCACGTGTGCATGGGATCATTATCATGCTGAAAGACCCATCCACGTTCCATCTTCAATGCCCTTGCTGATGGAAGGAGGTTTGCACTCAAAATCTCATGATACATGGCCCCATTCATTCTTCCATGTACATGGATTAGTCGTCCTGGTCCCTTTGCAGAGAAACAGCCCCACAGCATGATGTTGACAACCAAATTCTTCACAGTAGGTATATTGTTCTTTGGATGCAACTCGGCATTCTGTCTCCTCTAAACATGACAAGTTTTGTTTCCACCAAACAGTTCTATTTTGGTTTTATCAGACCGTTTGACATTCTCCCAATACTCTTCTGGATAAGCCAAATGCTCTCTTGCAAACTTCAGATGGGCTTGGACATGTACTGGCTTAAGCAGGGGGACACATCTGGCACTGCAGGATCTTAGTCCTTGGCAGCTCAGTGCGTTACTGATGGTAACCTTTGTTATTGTGGTCCCACAGGATTTTAGCAGGTGCTTTACTAGGTCTCCATGTGGTTCTGGGATTTTTGCTCACCGTTCTTGTGATCATTTTGACCCAATGGGGTGAGATCTTGCGTGGAGCCCCAGATCGAGGGAGATTATCAATGGTATTGTATGTCTTCCATTTTCTTATTATTGCTCCCAAACACCAAGCTGCTTGCCTATTGCAGATTCAGTCTTTCCAGCCTGGTGCAGGGCTACAATTTTGTCTCTGGTGTCCTTCAACAGCTCTTTGGTCTTCACCATAGTGGAATTTGGAGTGTGACTGTTTGAGGTTGTGGACAGGTGTCTTTTATAATGATAACAAGTTCAAACAGGTGTCATTACTACAGGTAATAAGTGGAGGACAGAGAAGCCTCTTAAAGAAGAAGGTACAGGTCTGTGAGAGCCAGAAATCTTGCATGTCTTTAGGTGACCAAATACTTATTTTCCACTATATATCTTGCCAAGTTGATTTTCTGCATTTGTTTTCACATTTTAACTCTCATAGCTGTGGTCTACGTATGGTGTCAATTACAGGCATATCTCATTGTTTTAAGTGGGAGAACTTGCACAAATGTTGGCTGACTAATTAGTTTTCTTCCCACTCGAAGCCTCATATGAATTGGATGTTTTACTTATCCCCACATCACATGTTCATTTGTGTGCCTATTAGTCATGCCTTCCTGATATGACACTTAGTCCAGTCCTCCTTAAGAGATTTTTCATATACGTACTGAGACTATTATTTACTTACATTGACTGAACAGTATTTGTTAACTGTTATATTACTCTACGTCTTATTATGGTGGAGTATTTGTTGGTCATATTTCCCTTATATGACACTCACCATAGTTCTCTTGAAGGGATTACACATAGGCATAGTGTTAGGACTGGCGGAACGCACCAAGACAGATGGTATAGATGCGTTCGCAGTCCGGGGTCCACCGTGCAGGTGAAAACCTGCTGCTAGCAATTAGCAGACTATATGGCGGTACACTAGAGTATACACGCATGGGTTAACCTCACCCCGCGTGAAAGAAGCAATCCTGTTAAGGCACAGGACCGCGGTACCGCACCTAAAGCGCGAGCAAGTAGTCAGCGAACTCAACCCCAACTGGGATTGAAGTCCGATTAGACCCTTGCTGGCGCAACACCGTAACTGGGTGTGAAATGAAACAGAAGAGCATGCAGTGCCGCACTGACGAACGCCACTAACCACCCAGGCTTGGGTAAGGAAAGCACAGAGGAAGTGCACGGCGCCGTATTGGCGGTCACAGCAACTGGACGCTATAATGTGTGACTAGTGCTGTAGGATAAGTCGGGCGCTAGGTAGCAGCCATACACCTTCCGCGAACAGTCATACTATAGGGTAGGGGTATCCAAGGACGACTTGCACTCACAACATACACACATTAGCAATTGTTTGACAATACTAGCGCATGGCCGTGCGGTCATGCGCAGTTTATATAGCAGCAGCACAGGAAGTGGCCACAGCACTTTTGCCCTTCTAGGACCTGCCAAGAGGACCAATGGAATGTGCTGCAGAGCCTGAGCACATGACCCTCGATCTCCAACTGGAGACCTTACGCTGGGCATGCTCAGTACGTGCAGACAAGGACTTAGTCCCAGAGAAGTCCGCTCGCTGCTGACCAGCACAGACTTTAATAGCAGAGACTGGAGAAGCAGCAGTAACTCTCAGAACAGAGTGAGAATGAGCAAGACGCTGGGACCGACGTCATTGCTGAGCAGACTCCACTGCGGCTGGACAAGAATGGGAGACCGCAGCGGAGGTGGCCCGAGATTCCCCCTGTGCAGAAGCGGGAACTCGACCCCTAACACATAGTGAGATAATTATTCATTGGCATTACACTTTTAATGTTTATCACATTATATATTGCATGCCAGCTACTGTGGTGTACTTATCATATGTATTTTCAGTGGTATGGTGCACTGCACATTGTGTGTGTTAGGTCTCGAGTTCCCGCCGCTGCACAGGGGGAATCTTGAACCACCTCTGCTGCGGTCTCCCATTCTTCTCCAGCCGCAGTGAAGCCTGCTCAGCAGAGACGTCGGTCCCAGCGTCTGGCTCAGGCAGATATTGTGCGCTTGGTTACTGCTGTCCTTCCAGGGTCAGCCATTGTAGCCAGTACTGGTCAGCAGCGAGCAGAGGCTTCTGGGACTAAGTCCTGCTTTTTTTCCCTTTGAGCTTGCCCAATGGAAGACCTCTCATTGGAGGTCGGGGGTCACATGCTCAGGTCCTGTTGCAGCTCCTATTGGTCTACTAGGAAGGTCCTGAAGAAGCTACAACTATAAAACATTTGCATGGCCGCACCTCGTATCTATCTCTCATTAATCGGTGCTTTCCGCTAGCCCTAACAATGTGTGCTTGTAAATAGTTTTATATCCTCGTTTCTCCATTGGTGTTAATAAAGCATATTTTTTTTATTGGTTAATCAGGCGTGCGCATCTCATATGTATTGGTCTTTCTCTCCCCTTGATACTGTGTTTTCCATACTTAATCCAGCACACTTTAATATTTTTGCTCATGATGTTTACAATCTAAGGCACCCCACTTATATTATTGTGGATTTATTTATTTTTTTACTCTACTACAAAAAGTCACAGTGTTCCAGAAAAAATCTTTGTTTGACCTACAAATGGCAACAAGACAGCTGTTAAGATGATTTTTTTTTTGCCAAATTGCCAGAAAAAAACACAGCGATGGCAATGAGACAGCTGCTGAGATTTATTTCTTTTCTGCACTACTAGAAAAGACACAATGATGTAGAAAAATTATTGTCTTCCCCTACAAATGGCAGCTGAAGTGTATTTATTTACCAGAGAAACAAAAAAGTTGAGTTCCAGCTCCTTAAAACATGACGTTTATTATATCCAAATATAAAATCCAAATGTCCATGGTGTGCAACCTCATGGTGTGCAATGTCATCCCAGGCACTTACCGGTGGGAGGTTGCACACCATGGACATTTGGATTTTATATTTGGATATAATAAACGTCATGTTTTAAGGAGCTGGAACTCAACTTTTTTGTTTCTCTGATGATTGGATCGTCTTCCTGCAGCGGAGTTCCGTGCACCTGCGGTGATTTACCGGTGAGCTGGCTACAAACTCTTTTTCTCTTTGTTAGTATTTATTTACCACACTACTAGAAAACACACAGTGGTCCGGAAAAGTTATTTATCTATGTATATATATATATATATATATAAATATATATATATATACATACATATATATGTTGGATTTGAAATGTTTTTAATGTGTTTAGACTTTTCTGCTTACCAATAAAACATTTAATATTTTATGGGGATTCCTGTTTTCATGCATGCTACTTATAGCAACTAGAAAACACACAGCAGTAAAAAAAATATGTGAAACATAGAATAAAAGAATGAACCAGCTCACTCACAGCGGCATACGGGTTTATTTGGCTGTGGGGGTTTAGATGTAGTACATGTAAACATTCTGCAACAACTGGTACATTCTCCAACCTCAACAACATCCAACAATTTAAAATGTAACTATATATATTTTTTTTTATTTTTACTGCAACTCTCACAATGTTATATAAATGATGAAGTGCATTGAATGAAATTTTTTTCCTTCCTCTCCTAAGACACGTGGGGTGAGTTATGCCTCCAGTATTTTATGATTCACAGCTGATTTTTATTGGCAATTGTCTGTCATTTGGTACTATACTGTAATAGACACTGGATGTGTCCTCTGTACTTGCTATTGCACTTTCACTGCACATTTCTTGACCGATCTTTTTTCTGTGAATCTCTTACTAGCTTCATATTTTGTATTATTCACTAATTGTTATAAATCTTCTTGCTTGTATAATTCACTATATGAGTATACAGGTCCTTCTCAAAAAATTAGCATATAGTGTTAAATTTCATTATTTACCATAATGTAATGATTACAATTAAACTTTCATATATTATAGATTCATTATCCACCAACTGAAATTTGTCAGGTCTTTTATTGTTTTAATACTGATGATTTTGGCATACAACTCCTGATAACCCAAAAAACCTGTCTCAATAAATTAGCATATTTCACCCATCCAATCAAATAAAAGTGTTTTTTAATAACAAACAAAAAAACCATCAAATAATAATGTTCAGTTATGCACTCAATACTTGGTCGGGAATCCTTTGGCAGAAATGACTGCTTCAATGCGGCGTGGCATGGAGGCAATCAGCCTGTGACACTGCTGAGATGTTATGGAGGCCCAGGATACATAAGGACCTGTATGTGTATGCATTTGCACTTTACAACTGCTTGAGAAAGGTTCACATCCTGGATTGAAACGTCGCACATGGGCCAATAAATCACTTTCTTTTTTTCTATTGGAGTGCTGCCTTCATTTTTTGGACTATATATATATATATGTATATATATATATATATGTATATATATATATATACTGCAACAATCACAATAAATGATGAAGTGCATTGAATGCAATCTGATGTATATAGGTTGCACTACCTGCAATCTAAAGGTCAGAATTGCTAAACACATAACTGACCATTAATATTTCCAGTTCAAATCATGCTATTACATTTACATCCAGGCATTTAATTCATTGTCATCAAAAAAGAGCTGCATAATTTAGGATTTTGGGAATAGAACGCTTTGCACATCCATTGAGAGGAGGAAACATCAAGAGACTTCTAATGACCAGAGAGGCATTTTGGATTTTTTATTTGGGAACATGCCATCCTGTGGGACTGAATGATCCCAACGAATTTATGTTCCATTATTTATTTATTTATTTTTTTCTAAGTACTGTATTTACTTGAGTATAATCCGACCCGAGTATAAGCCGACCCCCCTAATTTTGCCACAAAAAACTGGGAAAACTTTTTGACTCGAGTATAAGCCTAGGGTGGGAAATGCAGCAGCTACCGGTAAATGTCAAAAGTAAAAATAGATGCTCCATACCGTTCATTATTGCCCCATAGATGCTCCATATAAAGCTGTGCCCCATATAATGCTCTGTACCATTCATTATTGCCCCATAAGATGCTCCATATAAAGCTGTGCCCCATATATAATGCTCTGCACTGTTCATTATTGCCCCATAGATGTGCCATATAAAGCTGTGCCCCATATATAATGCTCTGCACCATTCATTATTGCCCCATAGATGTGCCATATAAAGCTGTGCCCCATATATAATGCTCTGCACCGTTCATTATTGCCCCATAGATGTGCCATATAAAGCTGTGCCCTATATATAATGCTCTGCACCGTTCATTATTGCCCCATAGATGTGCCATATAAAGATGTGCCCCATATATAATGCTGCTGCTGCAATAAAAAAAAATGACATACTCACCTCTCTTGCTGCCCGCTGCTCCTTAGAGTCGAATCTCGGCGTCTCTCTGCACTGACTGTTCAGGCAGAGGGCGGCGCACACACAAGTACATCATCGCACCCTCTGACCTGAACAGTCAGAGCAAGAAGACGGGAAGACTGAGCGGCGCCCTGCGTGTGGAACGCGGACAGGTAAATAAGACATACATACCTGCTCCGGCGCGGTCCCGGACAGATGGTCTCCGGGCACTGCAGCTTCTACTCTGTCAGCGGTCACCATTACCGCTCATTAGAGGAATGAATATGCGGTCCACCCCTATGGGAGTGGAGTCCATATTCATAACTTTAATGAGCGGTCCCACGTGACCGCTGAACAGAGGAAGAGCTGCGGCACCCGGAGACCATGGGACAAGCAAGGGGAGCGCCAGGAGCGCTGGATGCAGGTAAGTATGCGATAGACCTCTCTCTCCCTCACCCGCCGACCCTGCCGCCGACCGTGACTCTAGTATTAGCCGAGAGGGGCACTTTCAGCCCAAAAATTTGGGCTGAAAATCTCGGCTTATACTCGAATATATATGGTATATGTATATAATGACATCATTTTATGTATTTCACACTTTTTCTCTTGTTTTGTTTTTTTTCCTCTTCCTTTGCTTCCCCCCTTCTCTTTTTTGCACATGGAACTTTAATGTGATTAGCATGTTTCTCATGTGATTTGAAATCAGTTTTTTATTGGTCACATTTTGTATAAAAGTTGTATAGAACCTGTTCATATATAGCTTGATAAAAGACGCCTCAAACGTTTTAAATACGTAACTATATCTTGCCACGTTAACTTTACCATTGCCATGGTTTTTTAAGGAGTAATATCTCATAAATTTTTGGATACAAAGAAGCTGGAACACGTCTCCTTTTTCTGATCAAAAATATATATTTGTTTGCCCTACAAATAGCAGCTAAGATTTATTTATTTGACACAGAACCAGAAAACACACAGCAATGCAGGGAATGTATTTGTTTGCGCTACAAATGGCAATGAGACTTCAGATGAGATTTATTTATTTGTCACACTACTGGAAAACACACAGTGGTCAGGAAAAGTTATTTATTTGCCCTAAAAATGACTGCTGAGTTTTATTTATTTGCCACACTGATAGTAAACACAGAGCTGTCCAAAATAATTGTTTGCTCTTGAAATGGCAGCAAGTTGTCTGTTTAGATTTATGTATTTGCCACTCCACTTGAAAAACACATAGTGGTCCAGAAAAATTATTTGTTTGCCTTACAATTGACTGCTGAGATTTATTTATTTGCCACACTAATAGAAAACACACAGAGGTCCAGAAAAAATATTTGTTTACCATACAAATGGCAAGAAGACACCTGCTTAGAATAATTTATTTGCCACAATACTAGAAAAGACACAGCAGTCCAAATAAATTATTTTTTTGGCCTTCAAATGGCAATGAGACGGCTGCAGAGTAAAATTATTTTTATGCACAATGCTTGTACAGACAATGCTGCAGAGTACACACAGTGACTTTTGGCACAGTACTCCCACAGATATGGGTTACAGAGAACGCACCGTGGCTTTTGGCACAGTACTCCCACAGGCAGGGATGCAAAGTGCACACAGCAGCTAAAGGGCACAGTACTCACACAGGCAGTGTTGCAGAGTACACATTATTATTATCATTATTATTATTTATTTATATAGCACCATTAATTCCACAGTGCTGTACATGAGAAAGGGGGTTGCGTACAGAGGTATAGATATCATTTACAGTAAACAAATTTACAATGACAGACTAGTACAGAGGGGAGAGGACCCTGTCCTTGCGGACTTACATTTTACACATAACGGCATAAAGGCACAGTACTCCCACAGGCAGAGGGTGCGGAGTAAGCACAGCGGCATAAAGGCACAATACTCCCACAGCTGGTGTAACAGAGTTCACACAGTGGCTTTTAGCACAGTGCTCCCACAAGCGAGGTTGCACAGTACAAAGCAGCTTTTGACACACTACTCCAACAGATATGGGTTGCAGAGTAGACACAGAGACTTTTGGCATAGTACTCTCACTGTGTCAAGTGCAGAGTAAACACATATCAGATTTGTGGCTACCTTACACTGTCCCTCACTCCTTCTGCATCCTATTTCTACACTAAGCATAGCAGAATGGCGGCAACACCTCTGATTTATAAAGTCTGGGTGATGTGGCATGCAGGTCAACTGTAGCCATGCCAACACTTGGCATGACTGTAATTGAAAAGTTCCCACAGCCTAAAATCTTGTTGATTTGCACTGCTGCAGCATTTTTTATAAATTTCTTTATTTAAGCTTTCAAATAACAAAACAAACACTCAGCATTGAATCAGCGCTCAAATGCAATCTAACATGGGAGATAGAGATGCATGTTTGCATATAACACTTAGCTGCATTGAAGTCTCTCCTAGAAAAATCCAATGAGCATAACAACATTACAACAGTGGAGAACAATAATAATACAAAAGAGGAAAAACAAATCAGTAAAAAACAGTTTCAGGATGAAAAAATAAACCATTATTCCAACTCTACTGTAGAGAGAAGAAGAAAGGTTGAATGGTATGATTAAAGAGAAGTGACTTTAGGACTTCATAATATACATTTAGCTGCTAATAAAATTATGAGAAAAAGGGAGGATGTTAGTTTCTTGTAGAAGGCTATGACGGGTTGTTACTCAAGGTAGCGGACTCATCCACTGTGGCTTATGCAAGGGACCCAGGAGGTGAGCAAAGGATGAAACAGTGCAAGACATGGGCCAGAGATATGGGACAGAAGAAAAACAGAAACTAAGAGAAAGAAGAAAAGAGCGACAAGGGATTTTATTGAAGGGTGTGAGAAAACTTAATCCAAGGAAGCCAAGAGGTTTGAAATTTCTCATATCTGGGAGTTTCCCAACTGGACAATTCCTCTAAACAATATAAGTCATGCCCATTAGTAATCCATTCCTTCAAAGTAGGAGGGTTCAATTGCCTCCAATGTGTTGAAATCAGGTGTTTTGCAGCTGCCAGCAAAAGGGGAAGTAGGTCATGCTTCCTTGGGTTAAAGTTTGCCGAGAGTAGAGAGAGTAAAATATCCTGAGGGGTAAGGTTTCATTTCATTAAACCCATACAACTTAGAGATTTGTTTATTTCCATTCAGAATTTCAACATACATTGCATTGCAAAAAATATGTGTTAGGGTACCTATGGACTGAGAACATCTCCAACACAATGGGGAATCAGTCAAACCTAGATGGGACAGACGTTCCGGGGTACTGTACCACCGAGAGAGGATTTTGAACGCATTATCTTGCAAAAATATGCATCTGGAGAACCCGTGTGAATTGGCAAGTACTTGTTGAGTTTCTTTAGGGGATAGGGAGATCTTTAACTCTGACTCCCAGGAAAGGAGGTAAAGGGGTTTAAATTGAGTTGGGGATTTGAGGAGCTTAATATATAACTTAGAAACCAATTTAGATATTGGTGAGTTTAGCCTGACCAAAAATTTGATCCAGAGCCAGATTGGGGATTGTCTCCATTCAGATCTGAATTTCATTATGAAGTGTCATACATGGTGGATTTGGAGGAAATTAGAGGGTTGTTTTGAAGGCGGCCATCGGCCAATTATCTATACATGGTATCTGATGGGAGAGCAATCGGGAAATTGAGATGTTCAGTAAGGATGCCCAAAGCCCAAAAGCATCTTCGTAATTAGGGTCCATTAGCCATGGAATAATTTTAGGCGGGATTTTATCTAGAAAAAATCAATAAGGAAGGTGATTTGGGATAAGGTCTGTTGTGAATTCTGTTTTCGGGCTCCATCCTGTGGTCATGAATGGTACTTCGGCTGGTTCTGTCCATGGACTTTCTCTGGTGCCTGTGGGTGTTTCTGAGTTTCCTTCCACAGGTGACGAGGCTAATTCGTTAGTGGGCTGCTCTATTTAACTCCACTTAGATCTTTGCCCCATGCCAGCTGTCAATGTTGTAGCATTGGTCTAGTTCGCTCCTGGATATTTCTGGTTACCTGTTTCCTCCAGCAGAAGCTAAGTTTCGCTTTGCTTTTTTCTTGTTTGCTATTTTTTTCTGTCCAGCATGCTTATGTGAATTTTGCCTTGCTTGCTGGAAGCTCTGGGACGCAGAGGGGCACCTCGCTCCGTTAGTCGGTGCGGAAGGTATTTTTCCCTGCACTCTCTGTGTGGCTTTTGTAGCGTTTTGTCTGACTGCAAATTGACCTTTCCTATCTTCTGTATGTTTAGTAAGTCGGGCCTCTCTTTGCTAAATCTATTTAATCTCTGTGTTTGTGATTTCATCTTACTCACAGTCAATATATGTGGGGGGCTGCCTTTTCCTTTGGGAAATTTTCTCTGAGGCAAGATAGGCTTATTTTTCCTATCTCTAGGGCTAGCTAGTTCTGAGGCTGTGACGAGGCGCCTAGGTCATGATATGAGCGCTCCACGGCTATTTCTAATGTGCATGATAGGATTAGGGATTGCGGTCAGCAGAGGTTCCACTTCCCAGAGCTTGTCCTGTGTTAATGTACTATCAGGTCTTTCCTGGTGCTCTAACTACCAGGTCCACTATTTGTCGTAACCACCAGATCATAACAGTACAGCTGGCCAAAAGTATTGATGCATCTCAATAGAGGGATAAGTGAAGCTCTGAGACCATTTTTTTTTCTTTGCAGCGTGTTCTGTCTCACTTTTCCCCTTTACCTCTGGGTGGTTCAGAACACAGGTGTAGACATGGACATTCAAGGTCTGTCCTCTTGGATGGATAATCTCACTACAAGGGTACAAAACATTCAAGATTTTGTGGTTCAGAATCCGATGTCAGAGCCTAGGATTCCAATTCCTGATTTATATTTTGGTGATAGATCTAAGTTCTTGAATTTCAAAAATAATTGTAAATTGTTTCTAGCTTTGAAACCTCGCTCCTCAGGTGATCCTGTTCAACAAGTAAGGATCATTATTTCTTTGTTACGTGGTGACCCTCAAGACTGGGCATTTTCCCTTGCGCCAGGAGATCCGGCATTGCGTGATGTGGATGCGTTTTTCCTGGCGCTCGGATTGCTTTATGACGAACCTAATTCAGTGGATCAGGCAGAGAAAATCTTGCTGGATCTGTGTCAGGGTCAGGATGAAGCAGAGATATATTGTCAGAAGTTTAGAAAGTAGTCTGTGCTCACTCAGTGGAATGAATGTGCCCTGGCAGCAATCTTCAGAAAGGGTCTCTCTGAAGCCCTTAAAGATGTCATGGTGGGATTTTCCATGCCTGCTGGTCTGAATGAGTCTATGTCTTTGGCTATTCAGATCGATCGGCGCTTGCGTGAGCGTAAAACTGTGCACCATTTGGCGGTACTATCTGAGCATGGGCCTGAGCCTATGCAGTGTGATAGGACTTTGACCAGAGCTGAACGGCAGGAACACAGACGGCGGAATGGGCTGTGTTTTTACTGTGGTGATTCCACTCATGCTATCTCCATTTGTCCTAAGCGCACTAAGCGGTTCGCTAGGTCTGCCACCATTGGTACGGTACAGTCAAAATTTCTATTGTCCGTTACTCTGATTTGTTCTTTGTCTTCCTACTCTGTTATGGCATTTGTGGATTCAGGCGCTGCCCTGAATTTGATGGACTTGGAGTATGCTAGGCGCTGTGGTTTTTTCTTGGAGCCCTTGCAGCATCCTATTCCATTGAGAGGAATTGATGCTACGCCTTTGGCCAAGAATAAGCCTCAGTACTGGACCCAATTGACCATGTGCATGGCTCGTGCACATCAGGAGGATATCCGTTTTTTGGTGTTACATAATCTGCATGATGTGGTCGTTTTAGGGTTACCATGGCTACAGGTCCATAATCCAGTATTGGACTGGAAATCTATGTCTGTGTCCAGCTGGGGTTGCCAGGGGGTACATGGTGATGTTCCATTTTTGTCAATTTCGTCTTCTACTCCTTCTGAAGTTCCGGAGTTTTTATCGGATTATCAGGATGTATTTGATGAGCCCAAAGCCAGTGCCCTACCTCCTCATAGGGATTGCGATTGTGCAATTAATTTGATTCCTGGTAGTAAGTTTCCTAAGGGCCGATTGTTCAATTTATCTGTGCCAGAACATGCCGCTATGCGGAGTTATATAAAGGAATCCTTGGAGAAAGGCCATATTCGCCCATCGTCATCACCGTTGGGAGCAGGGTTCTTTTTTGTGGCCAAGAAGGATGGTTCTTTGAGACCTTATATTGATTACCGCCTTCTTAATAAAATTACTGTCAAATTTCAGTATCCTTTGCCGTTGCTGTTCGACTTGTTTGCTCGTATTAAATTGGCTAGTTGGTTTACCAAGATAGACCTTCGAGGGGCGTATAATCTTGTGCGTATTAAACGGGGCGATGAATGGAAAACAGCATTTAATACGCCCGAGGGCCATTTTGAGTACCTGGTGATGCCATTCGGGCTTTCCAATGCTCCATCAGTATTTCAGTCCTTTATGCCTGACATCTTCCGAGAGTACCTGGATAAATTCCTGATTGTGTATTTGGATGATATTTTGGTCTTTTTGGATGATTGGGAGTCTCATGTGAAGCAGGTCAGAATGGTGTTCCAGGTCCTTTGTGCTAATTCCTTGTTTGTGAAGGGTAGTGTTGAGCATTCCGATACCGCAAGTATCGGGTATCGGCCGATACTTGCGGTATCGGAATTCCGATACCGAATTCCGATACTTCCCGCGTATCGGATACCGGAATCGGAAGTTCCCAGAAATCAAACTGAACGCAGCAGCCAATGAGGAATGAATGGAAGTGTGGGCACATCCTGTTTAGCATGGTGGGCATGTATGTACTGGCAAGGCTGTGATTGGCTGCTGAAATGATGTCACTCTGCACTATAAAAAATGCTGCCGCCATTTTGCGCTCACTCTGCTGTGATTTCAGTTAGGGACAGGACGCTGTGTTCTAACTGAGGGCCAGTTGAGATAGCTAATTGCTTTATTTTGCTTTTCCAAGGCTAATTTAGCAAATGCTGTGTTCACTGTTCAGTTCACCTTGCTCTTGCCTTGCAGCGCTGTTTTAACAGCGTTCTGCAAGGTCTCTGTGTGTGTGTGCAGCTCACTCTGTAGTCTGTGTGCAACCATACACCAGGTTGTATTCAGCTCAGGGGGGGTTCACTCTGCCTCACACAGTTCTATCCATTGTCCTTTTTTGCTCATAGTGCAGCCTGCTGCACATTTTTTCTAAAATTTCCTATTAGTGTCTTTCCACCCGTCTCCAGCCAAATAGTGGAAAAACACTAGATAGGATAACCCAGAGGGGGGTTTTGGGCCTTGCAGCGCCATTTACGGCTGTCTGCACGGTCTCCGTGTGAGCGCAGCTTGCCCTGTAGTCTGTGTGCAGCCACAGCCGGTTGTATTCAGCTCAGGGTTTGTCACTGCCTCATACTGTAAACTAACTTGTCCTTTTTTCAGATAGTGCAGTCTGTTGAAATTTTTTTTTTAAATTTCCTATTAGTGTCTTTCCACCGGTCTCCAGCAAAATAGTGGAAAAACACTAGATAGGATAACCTAGAGGAGGGTTTTTGGGCCTTGCAGCACCGTTTACGGCTGTCTGCACGGTCTCCGTGTGAGCGCAGCTCGCCCTGTAGTCTGTGTGCAGCCACAGCCCGTTGTATTCAGCTCAGGGTTTGTCACTGCCTCATACCGTTAAATAACTTGTCCTTTTTTTCAACTAGTGCAGCCTGTTTAAAAATTATTTTAAAAATTCCTATTAGTGTCTTTCCACCCGTCTCCAGCAAAATAGTGGAAAAACACTAGATAGGATAACCTAGAGGAGGGTTTTTGGGCCTTGCAGCGCCGTTTACGGCTGTCTGCACGGTCTCCGTGTGAGCGCAGCTCGCCCTGTAGTCTGTGTGCAGCCACAGCCCGTTGTATTCAGCTCAGGGTTTGTCACTGCCTCATACCGTTCAATAACTTGTCCTTTTTTTCAACTAGTGCAGCCTGTTTAAAAATTATTTAAAAAATTCCTATTAGTGTCTTTCCACCCGTCTCCAGCTAAATAGTGGAAAAACACTAGATAGGATAACCTAGAGGAGGGTCTTTGGGCCTTGCAGCGCCGTTTACGGCTGTCTGCACGGTCTCCGTGTGAGCGCAGCTCGCCCTGTAGTCTGTGTGCAGCCACAGCCCGTTGTATTCAGCTCAGGGTTTGTCACTGGCTCATACCGTTCAATAACTTATCCTTTCTTTTCAACTAGTGCAGCCTGTTGAAAATTTTGTAAACAATTTCCTATTAGTGTCTTTCCACCCGTCTCCAGCAAAATAGTGGAAAAACACTAGATAGGATAACCTAGAGGAGGTTTTTTGGGCCTTGAAGCGCCGTTTACGGCTGTCTGCACGGTCTCCGTGTGAGTTAAACTCGCTCTGTAGCCCGATCTGCACCAAAAAAAAAAAGTAAAGTTCACCAAACACCACTTAACACTTGTGTAGGCCACATTTTATCAATAATAAAGTCTAGTCCACACTTTACAACATTAGTGTTTCTTACACCTGTTAGGAGGAGCATTTCAGGAATAAGCACACTAAGGCCTTAGTACTTTTCTGCTTATCTTTATCTGTCAACCAAGATGAAGAGGGCAGGGAGTAAGGGTAGTGGGTGTGGGCGTGGAGCAGGGAGAGGAGCAGGGGGAGGACGTGGTGATTCTGTGCCTGCTGCGGGCACCGGTGACTCATCATCACCCAGTTTCAGCAGGGAACAGTCCTTCATGCGCAGCTGTGTCGGAGAGCGCCGTGCACCGCTGCTGCGAGAAGATCAAATTGAAGCCGTTGTCGGATGGATGGCAGCTAACGCATCGACTTCAATGAGTGCCACATCCTCTCAGGCACAGACCACTGGAGAGCAGCCATCTTTCTCTTCACCACCTGCCAAATTGGCCAGGCAGTCAGAGAGCCCAGGACAGGAGCCGTCTCTACTTCTGTTCTCTGAATCTCTTGGCTTGGAAACAGGGGGCCAGCCAAGCAGTATTGGAGAAATGGAAGAAGAGGCAGTGTGCAGTGATGCCCAACAGCTTTGTCTCTCTGACTCTGAAGAGGCGGGTGGGTCAGTGTCTGCGGTGACCACAGCGCAGTACGCATCTGATGATGAAACTCAGGTGCCGCTTTCTGGTGCGTACTGTGCTGCCAAGACTACCCAGGAGGAGCAGTTGGTGGCAGAGGGTAGTGGAGATGATGAGGTCCTTGACCCATCGTGGCATGAGGAACAGGAAGGTGGTGGGAGCAGCTCAGAGGAAGAGATTCCCCTAACGGGCTAAAGAGGGAGAGGGAGGGGGAAGACTGCGGAGCCTGTAGCCTCCACTTTGGCACCAGTTAGGAGCCTGTCTCTTTCAAAAGCCAAAAAGGGCGCTCCCAAGACTTGCAGGGCCTGGTCCTTTTTTGACACAGTTGCAGATGACATTTGTTTTGTCAAATGCAAGCTGTGTCATCAGAAAGTAAAAAGAGGTAAAAGTGTAAGCAACCTCAATACCACAAATATGTGGAAACATGCGGACCAGGCACGCGGTGGAGTTCCAAAAACACACTGAAGATTTAGGCCAACCAACAGCGGCAGCTACCACCTCTTCAGCTCGTGTTGCTTCTTCCTCCAGCTCACGCACAGCTGGTTCGGCTTCCTCCTTGGATCGCCATGGAAGAACCTCTGGCACTGTTGTCCAGAGACCTAGTGTAATTCCACCCACAGCACCTCATTCCCAGTCATCCTCACACTCCCAGCCTAGTCTACAGCCATCGGTAGTACAGGCATGGGAGAAAAGGCGGGCATTCTCGGCAAACCACCCCCGAGCACAGGCTCTGAATGCAGGCATTGCCAAACTTCTGTCGCTGGAAATGCTCTCATTCAGGCTGGTGGAGACTGACAGCTTCCGTGACTTGATGGCATTGGCAGTCCCACAGTACAAGGTGCCCAGCCGCTTTTACTTCAGCAGGCAAGCTGTCCCTGCCCTGCACAAGCATGTGGAGGGACAAATAAAACACGCGCTACTGAACACCGTCAGTAGCAAGGTCCACCTCACCACCGATGCGTGGACCAGTCAACATGGACAGGGGCGATACCTTTCCGTCACTGCCCATTGGGTTAATGTTGTTGAGCCGGGTACAGACCGTGCGAGTGGCGCAGGATGTGTCCTGCCCACTCCAAGGATTGCAGGAATCCAGTCTGTATGCATTGACTCCTCCTCTTACACCAGTTCCTCAGATTCATCGCTGCAGGATCCGTCACAGTCCACCTCCACATGGACCCGTGAACGTTTACCTATGACCGACATGAGCACAGCCGTGGCCAAACGTCAGCAGGCCGTCTTGAAACTAGTTTCTTTGGGGAATCGAAGCCACACAGTGCAGGAGCTCTGGAATGCCCTAAAGCAGGAGAGCGATGTGTGGTTTGTGCCAGCAAATCTCCAGCCAGGCATGGTAGTGTGTGACAATGGCCGAATTCTGGTGGCAGCTTTAGGCCTTGGCAACCTCACTCACATCCCATGTCTGGCACATGTGCTCAATTTGGTTGTGCAGAGTTTTCTGAGGGACTATCCGGATCTTGATGCACTTCTGCACAATGCCCGCCTAGAGTGTGCTCACTTGCGGCGTTCCAGCTTGGCAAGATCCCGCATTGCTGCTCTGCAGCGTCGGTTTCGCCTTCCTGAACATCGCATCATATGTGACCTACCTACCAGGTGGAATTCCACGTTACATATGTTGGAGCGGTTGTGTGAGCAGCAGCAAGCAGTAATGGAGTACCAGCTGCATCAGGCGCAAAAAAGTCGCAGTCAGCGCCGCTCAGACTTCACAACCACAGAGTGGGCCACTATGAAGGACGTCTGCCAGGTTTTGCGTCCTTTCGATTATTCCACGCGGATGGCAAGTGCAGATGATGCACTAGTCAGCATGACTGTCCCCCTTATCTGCTTGCTTCAAGAAACCCTGCAAGGGATAAGGGATGATGTGGAAGAGGTGGAGGATGAGGAGTCACCTTTTCCATCAGCTTCTGGGCAGTCAGCGCCACGTGGTTCCTCACAAAGTGGTCGGCAGGGGACCCTTTGTAAGGAGGATGAGGAGGGGTCAATGGACGAGGAAGAGCTACATCCAGAGGAGGCAGTTACACCATTGTCCAGTGGTCAGTGTGTACAGCGAGGGTGGGGTGATGATGAGCGGGCAGAGATCATGTCTCAAGCAGGGGACAGCGTTTCTGGGCCAGTTGGCAGTCTGCAGCACATGATTGATTTCATGTTGCAGTGCCTGAGAAACGACCGCCGCATCGACCACATTCTCAACGTGCCTGATTATTGGGTGTATGCCCTCCTCGATCCTCGCTACCGTGACTATGTCCAAAACCTCATCCCGGCGTTGACACGGGCGCGTAAAATGCGGGAGTACCACGACACACTGGTGAATTCCATCATCTTCTCCAGTCCAACTGAGAGGAGTGCTGCTAGTGCTTTACAAAGCAGCTCAGTGCGTCGAGGCAGTGGAGGAGGAGGCTCTGCACAAAGAGGGAGCAGAAGCAGTGCCTCTGCCCAAGGCAAGCCCAGTATGGCACAACTGTGGAAAACTTTTGTGTGCCCGCCCCAAATGTCTACACCATCACCGGCGGTTCCAGTCAGCAGGAGGCAACGGTTCCGTCAGATGGTGACAGACTACATGGCTTGCCCTCTTAGTGTACTCCCAGACGGCTCTTCCCCGTTCAAGTTTCGGGTCTCTAAGCTGGATACATGGCCAGAGCTAAGCCAGTATGCATTGGAGGTGCTGGCTTGCCCCGTGGCTAGTGTCTTATCGGAACGTGTCTTTAGTGCCGCAGGTGGTGTACTAACAGACCGTCGCATGCGACTATTCTCCGATAACGTTGACCGGCTTACTTTCCTGAAAATGAACCAGGCCTGGATCTCGCAGGAATTTGCCACTCCTCTGCCTGATTAAGTAATTGGGTGTCATCCAGGTCTCCTGATGTGTTCATCTTTCTACCACCTGAACTGCTATTCCTGGGCTCCAACACCGCCAGTTGCGGCTCAGAAGTGCAGGCTGCTCAGTCAAAACATAGGACCCAGTGTTATTGGGTTTCAGTAACATCAGCTGATCCCCAGCTGTGTAGCCGGCAATGTGTCCTGCGACCGCCACGCTGGCACAACAACCTAAATGTAAGGGAACCTGTCCCCCCCCCTCGGCGTTTGTTACTGAAAGAGCCATCTTGTGCAGCAGTAATGTTGCACAAGGAAAAGGTAGCTCTTTTAGTTTAGCTCCTTGCACACGCAGAACTTAACACTTATAAAATGTGTTCACTGATACCGTTATACCGTCCCGGAGCTGGGACATTCCTTCATAATGTGACGCAGCACAGGCGTCATTCCTACCCCCTTGGTGCCTTGCGCTGCCTCCTCAGCGTTGTTTTAAGCTGTCACGGATCCTGCGCTGTTCTGTTATCCCTTGGCCATGGCCAGTTTGCGCTGTCTGTCTTCTTACATAATTTGGTGTCAGGATGGCTGCGCCTGTGCGCCCGCGCTGCCCGAGAACCCGCCTCGCAGTGTCTTCTGATTGAATCACACTGCGAGCCTGGGATCCATGGGCATGCGCAGTGCATATCTTCACCTCGGGCTCTCGCCCATCTCCCCCCGCCTTCTTTAGACTGTGCGCCGTCAGCTGATCCCTAATACCATGCCACAGCCGTGACGCCGCACAGTCTGAAGAAGAGGGAAGGAGGGGAGTGAGAGTCGAGGATATGCACTGTGCATGCCCATGGATCCAAGGCCCGCAGTGGGATTACATTAGACGACACTGCGAGGTGAGATCTGGAGCAGCGTGGACGCAGAGGCACTGACAGCCTGACACCAAATTATGTCAGAAGACAGGCAGCGCTAATTGGGCATGGCCAAGGGATAACAGAACAGCGCAGGCTCCTTGACAGCTTAAAACAACGCTGAGGAGGCAGCGCAAGGCACCAAGGGGATAGGAATGACAGCTGTGCTGCGTCCCATTACGAAGGAAATTCCCACCTCCGGGACGGTTTTACGGTATTACGCGACACATTTTTTGTGTTTACTTCTGTGTTTGCAAGGAGCATAATTAAAAGAGCAACCTTTTCCTTTTGCATCCTTAGTGCTGCACAAGATGGCTCTTTCAGCTACAAACGTCTTGGGGGGGGGTTAAAGGTTCCCTTTCAACTTGCTCCAATCAGGCTTCGGCCTACACTCTGTTCCTCTGCTCCTCCTGCTGTCCCTGGGCTCTAACACCGCCAGTTGGTGCCTGGAAGTGCTGTCTGCACAGTCAACAGTTGCTCCTCTGTTATTGGGGTTCAGTAACGTCAGCTGATCCCCAGCTGTGTGTGCGGCAATACCTCCAATCTGCTCCTCCTGCTGTCCCTGGGCTCTAACACCGCCAGTTGGTGCCTGGAAGTGCTGTGTGCACAGTCAACAGTCGCTCCTCTGTTATTGGGGTTCAGTAACGTCAGCTGATCCCCAGCTGTGTGTGCGGCAATACCTCCAATCTGCTCCTCCTGCTGTCCCTGGGCTCTAACACCACCAATTGGTGCCTGGAAGTGCTGTCTGCACAGTCAACATTCGCTCCTCTGTTATTGGGGTTCAGTAACGTCAGCTGATCCCCAGCTGTGTGTGCGGCAATACCTCCAATCTGCTCCTCCTGCTGTCCCTGGGCTCTAACACCGCAAGTTGGTGCCTGGAAGTGCTGTCTGCACAGTCAACAGTCGCTCCTCTGTTATTGGGGTTCAGTAACGTCAGCTGATCCCCAGCTGTGTGTGCGGCATTACCTCCAATCTGCTCCCCCTGCTGTCCCTGGGCTCTAACACCGCCAGTTGGTGCCTGGAAGTGCTGTCTGCACAGTCAACAGTCGCTCCTCTGTTATTGGGGTTCAGTAATGTCAGCTGATCCCCAGCTGTGTATCGAGCAACGTGTCATGCGACCGCCACGCTGGCACAACTACAATGTAAGGGGACCTGTCCCCCCCCCCTAGGCGTTTATTACTGAAAGAGCCACCTTGTGCAGCACTAATACTGCACAAGGAAAAGGTCGCTCTTGAAATTATGCTCCTTGGAAACGCTGAACTACACACTCATGTAATGTGTCCCCTCACACCGTCCAACCGTCCCGGAGGTGGGACTTTCCTTTGTAATGTGACGCAGCACAGCCGTCATTCCTACCCCCTTGGCACCGTGCGCTGTCTCCTTAGCGTTGTTTGATTCCGTCATGGACCCTGCGCTGTTATGTTATCCCTTGGCCATGCACAGTTTGCGCTGCCCGTCCTCTGACATCATTTGTTGTCTTCCTGGCTGCGCCTGTGCGTCCACGCTGCCCAAAATGCCACCTCGCAGCATCGTCTAATGTGATCCCACAGTGGGCCTGGTATCCATGGCCATGCGCAGTGCATATACTAGCCTCTCACTCCCCTTCTTCACGCTTCTTCAGACTAGGCGGCGTCAGCTGATCCCTAATAGCATGCCACGGCCGTGACGCCACACAGTCTGAAGAAGCAGGAAGGAGGTGAGTGAGAGGCGATGATATGCACTGCGCATGCCCATGGATCCCTGGCCCGCAGTGGGATTACATTAGATGACACTGCGAGGTTGTATTTCGGGCAGCTTTGACGCACAGGCACTGCCAGCCTGACACCTAAATGATGTCAGAAGATGGGCACCGCTAAGTGTGCATGGCCAAGGGATAAAATTACAGCGCGGGCTCCGTGACAGAACCAAACAATGTTGAGGAGGTGGCGCACGGCACCAAGGGGGTTGGAATGACGGCTGTGCTGTGTAACATTACAAAGGAAAGTCCCACTTCCGTGACGGTTTGACGGTGTGAGGGGACACATTATATGAGTGTGTACTTCAGCGTTTGCAAGGAGCATAATTTTAGGAGCCACCACTTACCATGTGCAGTATTACTGCTGTACAAGATGGCTCTTTCAGCAACAAATGCCTGGGGGGGGGGTTAAAGGTTCCCTTTCAACTTGCTGCACTGCAGGCTTTGGCCTACACTCTGCTCCTCATTGATTCCCTGGGTTTCAACACTGTCAGTTGCCACCTGGAAGTGTTGTCTACACAGAAAAAACACTAGCTGATGTGTCAGTGGGGTTCAGCACCGCCAGCTGTTCCCCTGCTGTGTAGTCGGCAACGTGTCCAGCACAAGCCACGCTGGCACAACAGATCAAAAGCTGCCACCAGTACAGGCTTCGGCCTAAACTCTGCTCCTCTCCTCCTCCTGCTGACCCTGGGCTCTAACACCGCCAGTTTTTGCCCTGAACTGCTAGCTGCACAGAGAAAAACACCAGCCAATGTGTTAGTGGGGTTCAGCACCGCCAGCTGTTCCCCTGCTGTGTAGCCGGCAACGTGACCTGCAAACGCCACGCAGGCACATGAACTGAAATTAAAGGGACCCTGCCACCCACCCCAAGGTGTTTCTATGTATAACAGTCACCTTGTACAGCAGTAATGCTGCATTTGTACAAGGTGGCTGACTTTTTCTCCTTGCCCACGTGGAACTCAACACGTACAAAATGTGTCTCATTGAGACCATTCCACTGTCCCTGAGGTGTGACTTTCCTTTCTAATGGTACGCAGCACCACCCTTGGTAGCGCTGCCCGTCTTCTGACATCATTGTTTGGCTGCCTGTGCCTATGCGTCCGCCCTGCCTGACACAACCCCCCTTGTTGTCTTATATATTTTCGCTGCGAGGGTGTGATTGATGGGCATGTGCAGTGCATATGTTCGCCTGTCTTAACTCATCTCCTTCCACCTTCTTCAGACTGGGCGGCCTCATGGCCATGGTAGGCGATAAGGGATCAGCTGAGGCCGCCCAGTCTGAAGCAGGTGTAAGGACATGTGTGAGCGGCAAACATATTTACTGCACAAGGCCACGAATCCCAGCCACGCAGTGTGAATTTTTGAAAACACACTGCGGGTCTGGGTTTCATGGCCATTGCTAACCGCACCGGCCAACATGAAATGAGGTGAGAAGACAGGCAGCGCTCACAGCGCATGGCCAAGGGATCACAATAGCGCAGACTCCTGTACAGCAAATAACAATGCTCAGGAGGCTGCGCCCAGCACCAAGGCGTTATGTATGTGCACCTGTGCTGCATCTCGTTAAAAAGACAAGTCACGCCTCCAATACAGTTCTACTGTTCAATGGGCTAAATTGTGTACGTCTTTCATTCTGCGTGTGCAATGAGCAAAACTTAAAGAGCAACCTTTAACTTGTGGAGCTTTACTGCTGCACAAGGTGTGGCTCTTCAACATTGTAACACCTGAGGGTGGGTTAAAGGTTACCTTTGAAATTGGTTCAATTAGGCTTCGGCCTAAACTCTGCTCCTCCTGCAGACCCTGGGCTCTAACTACGCCAGTTGGGGCCCGGAAGTGCTGGCTGCACAGAGAAAAACACTCACCATTGTGTCAGTGGGGTTCAGCACCGCCAGCTGTTCCCCTGCTGTGTAGCCGGCATCGTGTCCAGCAGAAGCCACGCTGGCACAACAGTCCAAAAGCTGCCACCAGTGCAGGCTTCGGCCTACACTCTGCTCCTCTCCTCCTCCTGCTGACCCTGGGCTCTAACACCGCCAGTTTTTGCCCGGAACTGCTAGCTGCACAGAGAAAAACACCAGCCAATGTGTTAGTTGGGTTCAGCACCGCCAGCTGTTCCCCTGCTGTGTAGTCGGCAACGTGACCTGCAAACGCCACGCAGGCACATGAACTGAAATTGAAGGGAGCCTGCCACCCACCCCCAAGGTGTTTCTATGTATAACAGCCACCTTGTACAGCAGTACTGCTGCATTTGTACAAGGTGGCTGTCTTTTTTTCCTTGCCCACGTGGAACTCAACACGTACAAAATGTGTCTCATTGAGACCATTCCACTGTCCCTGAGGTGTGACTTTCCTTTCTAATGATATGCAGCACCCCCCTTGGTAGCGCTTCCCGTCTTCTGACATCATTGGTTGACTGGCTGTGCCTGTGTAGCATTAATGCTGCACAAGGTGTGGCTCTTGTACCTTGCAACACCTGAGGGGGGGTTAAAGGTTACCTTTGAAATTGGTTCAACTAGGCTTCGGCCTACACTATGCTCCTCTCCTCCTCCTACTGCCCCTGGGCTCTAAGACCGCTAGTTCTTGCCCGGAAGTGCTAGCTGCACAGAGAAAAACACCAGCCAATGTGTTAGTGGGGTTCAGCACCGCTAGCTGGTCCCCTGCTGTGTAGTCGGCAACGTGTCCAGCACAAGCCACGCTGGCACAACCGAACAAAAGCTGCCACCAGTGCAGGCTTCGGCCTACACTCTGCTCCTCTCCTCCTCCTGCTGACCCTGGGCTCAAACACCGCCAGTTTTTGCCCGGACATGCTAGCTGCACAGAGAAGAACACCAGCCAATGTGTTAGTGGGGTTCAGCACCGCCAGCTGTTCCCCTGCTGTATAGCCGGCAACGTGACCTGCAAACGCCACGCAGGCACATGAACTGAAATTAAAGGGACCCTGTCACCCACACCAAGGTGTTTCTATGTATAACAGCCACCTTGTACAGCAGTAATGCTGCATTTGTACAAGGTGGCTGACTTTTTCTCCTTGCCCACGTGGAACTCAACACGTACAAAATGTGTCTCATTGAGACCATTCCACTGTCCCTGAGGTGTGACTTTCCTTTCTAATGATACGCAGCACCACCCTTGGTAGCGCTGCCCGTCTTTTGACATCATTGGTTAACTGGCTGCGCCTGTGTGTCTGCCCTGCTCGAAACAACGCCCCTCGGTGTCTTATGTATTTTGACAGCGAGGGTGTGGTTTATGGGCACGAGCAGTGCATATGTTCGCCTGTCGTCACTCATCTCCTTCCGCCTTCTTCAGACTTTGCAGCCTCATGGCCGCGGCATGCGAGAAGGGATCAGCAGAGGCCGCCCAGTCTGAAGCAGGGGTAAGGACGTGTGTGAGCGGCGAAAATATTTACTGATCAAGGCCACGAATCCCAGCACCGCAGTGTGACTTTATGAAAAGGCACTGTGGGTCTGGGATTCATGGCCATCGTTAACCGCACCAGCCAACATGAAATGAGGTCATAAGACGGGCTGCGCTAACAGGGTATTGCTAAGGGATAACACAAGAGCGCAGACTCATGTACAGCAAATAACAACGCTCAGGAAGCTGCGCCAAGCACCAAGGCGTTATTTGGGACACCTGTGCTGCGTCTCCTTAAAAATACAAGTCACGCCTCCACTACAGTTTGACTGTAGAATGGGCTAAATTGTGTACGTCTTTCATTCAGCGTGTGCAAGTAGACAAATTATTAGAGCAACCTTTCACTTGTGCAGCATTAATGCTGCACAAGGTGTGGCTCTTGTACTTTGTAACACCTGAGGCGGAGTTAAAGGTTACCTTTGAAATTGGTTCAACTAGGCTTCGGCCTACACTATGCTCCTCTCCTCCTCCTGCTGCCCCTGGGCTCTAACACCGCTAGTTTTTGCCCGGAAGTGCTAGCTGCACAGAGAAAAACACCCGCCATTGTGTCAGTGGGGTTCAGCAACGCCAGCTGTTCCCCCACTGTGTAGCCGGCAAAGTGTCCTGCAAACGCAACGCAGACACAAAGCTGACTCCAGTGCAGGCTTCGGCCTACACTCTGCTCCCCCTGCTTACCCTTTGCTCCAACACCGCTAGTTGGGGCTGTAGGAAGACAATCTTTAATAGGCAACGCATCCTGGTTCCAGCACCGTCAGCTGTTTCCGGGTAGTGTCAAGCTCACTGAGACGTCTATGCTTGCCCCGTCGTGTTGCGGTCGGGTTAGCCAACTCCAGGGTGCCTCCAGTTTAGGAGCTTCCTATGTGGGCTGCGTGAATTGGTAGTCAAGGCTGGTTCTGTAGTGCCAGTAGGCCAAGCTCCCCCTGTAGGACTGTTGGGGTTCGGTAACTGCGGCTGCCTCGCGGCCTAGCTGTTCTCTCCTCTCCTGTGGGCCTTCGGGTCCACCACCTGGTTCCAGCACCGTCAGCTGGTTCCGGGCCGAGCATTTGGCTTAGATGTCTCCTCCTGGGTATCCGAGTTCCGCCAACGCCAGGCGGTCCTTGGTAGTGCTTTTAAGCGCGGGCACCTACAGCTTAGTAACCGGGTTCCAGCACCGTCAGCTGGTCCTCGGTCGTGCCATTGGCTCTTGCACACTGGGGCAACGCATCCGGGTTCCAGCACCGCCAGCTGGTTCTCGGCAGTGTTTTTGTCACAAGCACTCCCTCGTGCCAAGCCTGGTTCCAGCACCGTCAGCTGTTTCTGGGTAGTGTCAAGCTCACTGAGACGCCTATGCTTGCCCCGTCGTGTTGCGGTCGGGTTAGCCAACTCCAGGGTGCCTCCAGTTTAGGAGCTTCCTATGTGGGCTGCGTGAATTGGTAGTCAATAGAGTTGAGCGACCTTGACCTTTTTAGAGTCGAGCCGGTTTCGCGAAACCCGACTATCTCAAAAGTCGGGTCGAGTGAAATCGGCCGATTATGACGTAAAGTCGGGATCGACCGAAACACGAAACCCAATGCAAGTCAATGGGGCAGCATAGTCGGCAGTGAGTGGGGGCCAGGAAAACACCTAGAGTGCCTATTTTAATGTCAAAACCATCCATTCTTCTTAATGAAGCTTGTCAAGCGTAATTTACATTATAATAATTGGAAGGCATTTGAAATTGGGGGTCATTTGGCTAAAGTTGTGGTGGGTAGGGCTGGTTCAAGTAATTAGTGGGCCCAGGAAATCTGGACCACGTCACGGCAGTGGAGCAGGGAGAGGTAAGTATTTCAACTTTGCAAGTGCTGTGAACCTGAGCAAGCAGGGGGGGCCCACTCGTTGGCATTGGCACTGGCACAGGGCCCCTCAAAGTACAGCGGTGTGTTTGCACGGCGGGGGCGCCTCCCACCGGCAGCAACACTTTTGCGTACTATGAGAGGCCCTGTGCCAGTGACGTCGCCAACTAGTATTCCTCCCCCCACCTGATGAAGGAACCTGCACTTTCATCTGCACCTTCCTCTTTGTCCCCGTGTAAGGTGGTATGGTATGCGGGAAGAGCAACCTGACTTTCAGCAGGGTCACAATGATGTTGTGTAGCGTGCACGGGGAATGTTGCGTTATGGGTCAATGTACCAGCAGACTCATCTATCACTGGCTGGGCAATGGGCAGGATGAGGAGGAAACACAGATATAGGCCCAAAGAATAAAGTTGGCTAAATGCAGTTCAAAATTGGTAACACAGGAATAACCAGGGGGCATTGCAGTGGAGGACAACAGGAATGAGAGGCTGACATAGAGAGTAGGCCCAAATCAGTAAGTAGTCGAAATGCAGTTCAAAATTGGCAACAGTAGTAAACAGGCGGCACAGCTTTGTTCAGTGGAGGAGAACAGCAAGGAGTGGCAGACACCGATAGTAGGCCCCAACCCAACTAGTAGGCCAAATGCAGTCTAACATTAACAACTACTTAACGAGCGCCTGAAAACGGAATTTCAGGACAGGAAACCAGGAGAACAGCAAGGAGCGGCAGACACCGATATTAGGCCCCAAACCAACTAGTACGCCAAATGCAGTTGTTCCGTTTAACCACAATTTAATGAGAGCCTGAAGATAGAAGTTCAGGAAAGGCAACCTGGAGAACACCTTGGAGTGAAACACACCATCTCTCTACACCCCATACCCAATTTGTAGGTCTAATGCAGCGTAGTTTCCAACAACTACTAAACGAGAGCATGATGATCGAAGCATTGGCGAGGAAACCTGGGGAACACCTTGGAGTGGAACACACCATCTCTCTACACCCCATACCCAATTTGTAGGCCTAATGCAGCGTAGTTTCCAACAACTACTAAACGAGAGCCGGAAGATCGAAGCAATGGAGAGGAAACCTGGGGAACACCTTGGAGTGTAACACACCATCTCTCTACACCCCATACCCAATTTGTAGGCCTAATGCAGCGTAGTTTCCAACAACTACTAAACGAGAGCATGAAGATCGAAGCAATGGAGAGGAAACCTGGGGAACACCTTGGAGTGGAACACACCATCTCTCTACATCCCATACCCAATTTGTAGGTCTAATGCAGCGTAGTTTCCAACAACTACTAAACGAGAGCATGATGATCGAAGCATTGGCGAGGAAACCTGGGGAACACCTTGGAGTGGAACACACCATCTCTCTACACCCCATACCCAATTTGTAGGCCTAATGCAGCGTAGTTTCCAACAACTACTAAACGAGAGCCGGAAGATCGAAGCAATGGAGAGGAAACCTGTGGAACACCTTGGAGTGTAACACACCATCTCTCTACACCCCATACCCAATTTGTAGGCCTAATGCAGCGTAGTTTCCAACAACTACTAAACGAGAGCCGGAAGATCGAAGCAATGGAGAGGAAACCTGGGGAACACCTTGGAGTGTAACACACCATCTCTCTACACCCCATACCCAATTTGTAGGCCTAATGCAGCGTAGTTTCCAACAACTACTAAACGAGAGCCGGAAGATCGAAGCAATGGAGAGGAAACCTGGGGAACACCTTGGAGTGTAACACACCATCTCTCTACACCCCATACCCAATTTGTAGGCCTAATGCAGCGTAGTTTCCAACAACTACTAAACGAGAGCCGGAAGATCGAAGCAATGGAGAGGAAACCTGGGGAACACCTTGGAGTGTAACACACCATCTCTCTACACCCCATACCCAATTTGTAGGCCTAATGCAGCGTAGTTTCCAACACCTACTAAACGAGAGCCGGAAGATCGAAGCAATGGAGAGGAAACCTGGGGAACACCTTGGAGTGTAACACACCATCTCTCTACACCCCATACCCAATTTGTAGGCCTAATGCAGCGTAGTTTCCAACAACTACTAAACGAGAGCATGATGATCGAAGCATTGGCGAGGAAACCTGGGGAACACCTTGGAGTGGAACACACCATCTATCTACAGTGGAACACACCATCTCTCTACACCCCATACCCAATTTGTAGGCCTAATGCAGCGTAGTTTCCAACAACTACTAAACGAGAGCCGGAAGATCGAAGGTCAGGAAAGGCAACCTGGAGAACACCTTGGAGTGTAACACACCATCTCTCTACACCCCATACCCAATTTGTAGGCCTAATGCAGCGTAGTTTCCAACAACTACTAAACGAGAGCCGGAAGATCGAAGCAATGGAGAGGAAACCTGGGGAACACCTTGGAGTGTAACACACCATCTCTCTACACCCCATACCCAATTTGTAGGCCTAATGCAGCGTAGTTTCCAACAACTACTAAACGAGAGCCGGAAGATCGAAGCAATGGAGAGGAAACCTGGGGAACACCTTGGAGTGTAACACACCATCTCTCTACACCCCATACCCAATTTGTAGGCCTAATGCAGCGTAGTTTCCAACAACTACTAAACGAGAGCCGGAAGATCGAAGCAATGGAGAGGAAACCTGGGGAACACCTTGGAGTGTAACACACCATCTCTCTACACCCCATACCCAATTTGTAGGCCTAATGCAGCGTAGTTTCCAACAACTACTAAACGAGAGCCGGAAGATCGAAGCAATGGAGAGGAAACCTGGGGAACACCTTGGAGTGTAACACACCATCTCTCTACACCCCATACCCAATTTGTAGGCCTAATGCAGCGTAGTTTCCAACAACTACTAAACGAGAGCCGGAAGATCGAAGCAATGGAGAGGAGACCTGGGGAACACCTTGGAGTGTAACACACCATCTCTCTACACCCCATACCCAATTTGTAGGCCTAATGCAGCGTAGTTTCCAACAACTACTAAACGAGAACCGGAAGATCGAAGCAATGGAGAGGAAACCTGGGGAACACCTTGGAGTGTAACACACCATCTCTCTACACCCCATACCCAATTTGTAGGCCTAATGCAGCGTAGTTTCCAACAACTACTAAACGAGAGCCGGAAGATCGAAGCAAATGGAGAGGAAACCTGGGGAACACCTTGGAGTGTAACACACCATCTCTCTACACCCCATACCCAATTTGTAGGCCTAATGCAGCGTAGTTTCCAACAACTACTAAACGAGAGCCGGAAGATCGAAGCAATGGAGAGGAAACCTGGGGAACACCTTGGAGTGTAACACACCATCTCTCTACACCCCATACCCAATTTGTAGGCCTAATGCAGCGCAGTTTCCAACAACTACTAAACGAGAGCCGGAAGATCGAAGCAATGGAGAGGAAACCTGGGGAACACCTTGGAGTGTAACACACCATCTCTCTACACCCCATACCCAATTTGTAGGCCTAATGCAGCGTAGTTTCCAACAACTACTAAACGAGAGCATGAAGATCGAAGCAATGGAGAGGAAACCTGGGGAACACCTTGGAGTGGAACACACCATCTCTCTACACCCCATACCCAATTTGTAGGCCTAATGCAGCGTAGTTTCCAACAACTACTAAACGAGAGCCGGAAGATCGAAGCAATGGAGAGGAAACCTGTGGAACACCTTGGAGTGTAACACACCATCTCTCTACACCCCATACCCAATTTGTAGGCCTAATGCAGCGTAGTTTCCAACAACTACTAAACGAGAGCCGGAAGATCGAAGCAATGGAGAGGAAACCTGGGGAACACCTTGGAGTGTAACACACCATCTCTCTACACCCCATACCCAATTTGTAGGCCTAATGCAGCGTAGTTTCCAACAACTACTAAACGAGAGCCGGAAGATCGAAGCAATGGAGAGGAAACCTGGGGAACACCTTGGAGTGTAACACACCATCTCTCTACACCCCATACCCAATTTGTAGGCCAAATGCAGCGTAGTTTCCAACAACTACTAAACGAGAGCCGGAAGATCGAAGCAATGGAGAGGAAACCTGGGGAACACCTTGGAGTGTAACACACCATCTCTCTACACCCCATACCCAATTTGTAGGCCTAATGCAGCGTAGTTTCCAACAACTACTAAACGAGAGCATGAAGATCGAAGCAATGGAGAGGAAACCTGGGGAACACCTTGGAGTGGAACACACCATCTCTCTACACCCCATACCCAATTTGTAGGCCTAATGCAGCGTAGTTTCCAACAACTACTAAACGAGAGCATGATGATCGAAGCATTGGCGAGGAAACCTGGGGAACACCTTGGAGTGGAACACACCATCTCTCTACAGTGGAACACACCATCTCTCTACACCCCATACCCAATTTGTAGGCCTAATGCAGCGTAGTTTCCAACAACTACTAAACGAGAGCCGGAAGATCGAAGCTCAGGAAAGGCAACCTGGGGAACACCTTGGAGTGGAACACACCATCTCTCTACACCCCATACCCAATTTGTAGGCCTAATGCAGCGTAGTTTCCAACAACTACTAAACGAGAGCCGGAAGATCGAAGCTCAGGAAAGGCAACCTGGGGAACACCTTGGAGTGTAACAAACCCTCTTTCTACACCACGGAAGGGCTGATTCTTAGGAAGGAAGGCTGTCGGAAAGAAGCAGGGCGCGTCCGAGGGTGATTATATTCTTTTTAGGTATATACTCACCCTCGGACGCGCCCTGCTTCTTTATTTGTAATGAATGTTTATTTGCAATGTGGTTTTGACTTACTCTATTTTTTTGGTAAATAATGATTTTATTATTTTCATTGTTTTGCATCTTCTTGGCAATAATATAAAGAAGACGCGACAGGACAACACTCGGTGGATGCCATATCTGTGTTTAAAATTGAAAAAACCTTTCAGTTAACTACTTGCAGGAGAAAGTTATTGTAGCTGGTGGCCATTTTTAGTACTGTACCAGATTTTTGTTGTATGTGTTTGTTTTTAATGTTAAAATGTCTGCATTTGATATCTCTCCAGTATTTTCTTTTTTATAAGCAAAATACTTATTTTTATATTTTCTGATGTTGGTTCCAGGGGTACACGGGCAGCAGTGGTGTGGTCAGTGGAGGCCTAGTGGAAGGAGTGACCGCAGACAGGCATCAAAGGCCTAAAATAATAACACATGGCTGTAGGCAATTTTAAATTGGTTCCAGGGGTACACGGGCAGCAGTGGTGTGGTCAGTGGAGGCCTAGTGGAAGGAGTGACCGCAGACAGGCATCGAAGGCCTAAAATAATAACACATGGCTGTAGGCAATTTTAAATTGGTTCCAGGGGTACACGGGCAGCAGTGGTGTGGTCAGTGGAGGCCTAGTGGAAGGAGTGACCGCAGACAGGCATCGAAGGCCTAAAATAATAACACATGGCTGTAGGCAATTTTAAATTGGTTCCAGGGGTACACGGGCAGCAGTGGTGTGGTCAGTGGAGGCCTAGTGGAGGGAGTGACCGCAGACAGGCATCGAAGGCCTAAAATAATAACATATGGCTGTAGGCAATTTTAAATTGGTTCCAGGGGTACACGGGCAGCAGTGGTGTGGTCAGTGGAGGCCTAGTGGAAGGAGTGACCGCAGACAGGCATCGAAGGCGTAAAGTAAAAAAATTGGGCTGGCTGTAGGCAATTTTAAATTGGTTCCAGGGGTACACGGGCAGCAGTGGTGTGGTCAGTGGAGGCCTAGTGGAAGGAGTGACCGCAGACAGGCATCGAAGGCCTAAAATAATAACACATGGCTGTAGGCAATTTTAAATTGGTTCCAGGGGTACACGGGCAGCAGTGGTGTGGTCAGTGGAGGCCTAGTGGAAGGAGTGACCGCAGACAGGCATTGAAGGCCTAAAATAATAACACATGGCTGTAGGCAATTTTAAATAGGTTCCAGGGGTACACGGGCAGCAGTGGTGTGGTCAGTGGAGGCCTAGTGGAAGGAGTCACCGCAGACAGGCATCGAAGGCCTAAAATAATAACACATGGCTGTAGGCAATTTTAAATTGGTTACAGGGGTACACGGGCAGCAGTGGTGTGGTCAGTGGAGGCCTAGTGGAAGGAGTGACCGCAGACAGGCATCGAAGGCCTAAAATAAAAAAATTGGGCTGGCTGTAGGCAATTTTAAATTGGTTCCAGGGGTACACGGGCAGCAGTGGTGTGGTCAGTGGAGGCATAGTGGAAGGAGTGACCGCAGACAGGCATCGAAGGCCTAAAATAATAACACATGGCTGTAGGCAATTTTAAATTGGTTCCAGGGGTACACGGGCAGCAGTGGTGTGGTCAGTGGAGGCCTAGTGGAAGGAGTGACCGCAGACAGGCATCGAAGGCCTAAAATAATAACACATGGCTGTAGGCAATTTTAAATTGGTTCCAGGGGTACACGGGCAGCAGTGGTGTGGTCAGTGGAGGCCTAGTGGAAGGAGTCACCGCAGACAGGCATCGAAGGCCTAAAATAATAACATATGGCTGTAGGCAATTTTAAATTGGTTACAGGGGTACACGGGCAGCAGTGGTCTGGTCAGTGGAGGCCTAGTGGAAGGAGTCACCGCAGACAGGCATCGAAGGCCTAAAATAATAACACATGGCTGTAGGCAATTTTAAATTGGTTCCAGGGGTACACGGGCAGCAGTGGTGTGGTCAGTGGAGGCCTAGTGGAAGGAGTGACCACAGACAGGCATCGAAGGCCTAACATAACAAAAATGTCAATACAATGGTATTGTCAGTGGCAGGCATTGAAGGATGTCAGCGCATAGACTAAACATTGGTGGAGCTGTGAGATAATTTTGCAAGTGGTAGAGCACTCTTTGAGCTGGGGTGGGGGGAAACTGTCTTGTGGCCGGCGGTACAGGCCCAGGGCCCCTCATATTACAACGGTGTGTCTGACGTTGGGTGCGCACCACCACCGCCAGAGACACTTTATTGTACTAGGAGGGACCCAGTGGCAGTGCCGTCGACCAAAAGCGGGCTCACCCACCTCTTCAGACAAACTGCACTCTCACGGGTGCTGTCGCCAAGTGTCGATACCACGGCCCCGTGTGGGGAGTTTGGCCATTTAGTGAGGTGTAAACATGTCGTATGCTGGACAATCAGGTGCAGAAAATTACGAGATTGGAAAAGGCATTCAGAATAGTCCACAGGCAAGACCTTTTCATAGGAAAGCTAGGTGTCAGCCGGGCAAGCTGGGGCAAAAGATTTCGAAATCCAGTTGTGGTTCATTTTAATGAAGGTTTGATCATCTACATTTTGGGTAGCCAGACGAGTCCTTTTTTCTGTTAGTATTGAACCTGCAGCACTGAATACTCTTTCTGATAGGACACTAGCTGCCGGGCAAGCAAGCTCCTGCAATGCATATTCTGCCAATTCTGGCCAGGTGTCTAATTTTGATGCCCAGTAATCAAATGGGAATGACGGTTGAGGGAGAACATCGATAAGGGATGAAAAATAGTTTGTAACCATACTGGACAAATGTTGTCTCCTGTCACTTTGAATTGATGCTGCAGTACCTGTCCTGTCTGCGGTCATAGCAAAATCACTCCACAACCTGGTCAGAAAACCCCTCTGGCCAACGCCACTTCTGATTTCTGCCCCTCTAACTCCTCTGGTCTGCTGGCCCCTGCAGCTCGTGTGAGAACGATCACGGGCGCTGTGTGCAGGGAATGCCAGAAGCAAACGGTCAACAAGAGTTGATTGTTTGGTTGCTAATATTAGTTCCAAGTTCTCATGTGGCATTATATTTTGCAATTTGCCTTTATAGCGAGGATCAAGGAGACAGGCCAACCAGTAATCGTCATCATTCATCATTTTAGTTATGCGTGTGTCCCTTTTGAGGATACGTAAGGCATAATCCGCCATGTGGGCCAAAGTTCCAGTTGTCAAATCTGCGGTTGTGCTTGGTTGAGGGGCAGTTTCAGGCAAATCCACGTCACTTGTGTCCCTCAAAAAACCAGAACCCGGCCTTGCCGCGCCACCAATTTCCAGTGGTCCCGGAAAAGCTTCCTCATTAAAAATATAATCATCCCCATCATCCTCCTCGTCCTCCTCCTCCTCTTCGCCCGCTACCTCGTCCTGTACACTGCCCTGGCCAGACAATGGCTGACTGTCATCAAGGCTTTCCTCTTCCTCAGCTGCAGACGCCTGATCCTTTATGTGCGTCAAACTTTGCATCAGCAGACGCATTAGGGGGATGCTCATGCTTATTATGGCGTTGTCTGCACTAACCAGCCGTGTGCATTCCTCAAAACACTGAAGGACTTGACACATGTCTTGAATCTTCGACCACTGCACACCTGACAACTCCATGTCTGCCATCCTACTGCCTGCCCGTGTATGTGTATCCTCCCACAAAAACATAACAGCCCGCCTCTGTTCACACAGTCTCTGAAGCATGTGCAGTGTTGAGTTCCACCTTGTTGCAACGTCTATGATTAGGCGATGCTGGGGAAGGTTCAAAGAACGCTGATAGGTCTGCATACGGCTGGAGTGTACGGGCGAACGGCGGATATGTGAGCAAAGTCCACGCACTTTGAGGAGCAGGTCGGATAACCCCGGATAACTTTTCAGGAAGCACTGCACCACCAGGTTTAAGGTGTGAGCCAGGCAAGGAATGTGTTTCAGTTGGGAAAGGGAGATGGCAGCCATGAAATTCCTTCCGTTATCACTCACTACCTTGCCTGCCTCAAGATCTACAGTGCCCAGCCACGACTGCGTTTCTTTCTGCAAGAACTCGGACAGAACTTCCGCGGTGTGTCTGTTGTCGCCCAAACACTTCATAGCCAATACAGCCTGCTGACGTTTGCCAGTAGCTGCCCCATAATGGGAGACCTGGTGTGCAACAGTGGCAGCTGCGGATGGAGTGGTTGTGCGACTGCGGTCTGTGGACGAGCTCTCGCTTCTGCAGGAGGACGAAGAGGAGGAGGAGGGGGTGCGAACGGCTACAGCCAATTGTTTCCTAGACCGTGGGCTAGGCAGAACTGTCCCAAACTTGCTGTCCCCTGTGGACCCTGCATCCACCACATTTACCCAGTGTGCCGTGATGGACACGTAACGTCCCTGGCCATGCATACTGGTCCATGCATCTGTTGTCAGGTGCACCTTTGTGCTCACAGATTGCCTGAGTGCATGGACGATGCGCTCTTTAACATGCTGGTGGAGGGCTGGGATGGCTTTTCTGGAAAAAAAGTGTCGACTGGGTAGCTCGTAGCGTGGTACAGCGTAGTCCATCAGGGCTTTGAAAGCTTCGCTTTCAACTAACCGGTAGGGCATCATCTCTAACGAGATTAGTCTAGCTATGTGTGCGTTCAAACCCTGTGTACGCGGATGCGAGGCTAAGTACTTCCTTTTTCTAACCATAGTCTCATGTAGGGTGAGCTGGACTGGAGAGCTGGAGATCGTGGAACTAGCGGGGGTGCCGGTGGACATGGCAGACTGAGAGACGGTGGGAGATGGTATTGTTGCCACCGGTGCCCTAGATGCAGTGTTTCCTACTACGAAACTGGTGATTCTCTGACCCTGACTGCTTTGGCCTGGCAAAGAAACCTGCACAGATACTGCAGGTGGTGCGGAAAATGGTGGCCCTACACTGCCGGAAGGGATATTGCGTTGCTGACTAGCTTCATTGGCCGAGGGTGCTACAACCTTAAGGGACGTTTGGTAGTTAGTCCAGGCTTGCAAATGCATGGTGGTTAAATGTCTATGCATGCAACTTGTATTGAGACTTTTCAGATTCTGTCCTCTGCTTAAGGTAGTTGAACATTTTTGACAGATGACTTTGCGCTGATCAATTGGATGTTGTTTAAAAAAATGCCAGACTGCACTCTTTCTAGCATCGGATACCTTTTCAGGCATTGCAGACTGAGCTTTAACCGGATGGCCACGCTGTCCTCCAACAGGTTTTGGCTTTGCCATGCGTTTTGTGCAAGATACGGGCCCGGCAGATGGAACCTGTTGCGATGTTGATGCCTGCTGCGGCCCCTCCTCCTCCGCTTCAGAACTGCTGCCGCCTGCACCCTGTTCCCCCAATGGCTGCCAATCGGGGTCAAGAACTGGGTCATCTATTACCTCTTCTTGTAGCTCGTGTGCAACTTCGTCTGTGTCACCGTGTCGGTCGGTGGTATAGCGTTCGTGATGGGGCAACATAGTCTCATCAGGGTCTGATTCTTGATCAGCACCCTGCGAGGGCAATGTTGTGGTCTGAGTCAAAGGACCAGCATAGTAGTCTGGCTGTGGCTGTGCATCTCCATGTCAGATTCAACTTGTAATGGGCATGGACTGTTAACTGCTTCACTTTCTAAGCCAGGGACGGTATGTGTAAAGAGCTCCATGGAGTAACCCGTTGTGTCGCCTGCTGCATTCTTCTCTGTTGTTGTTTTTGCTGAAGAGGACAAGGAAGCGACTTGTCCCTGACCGTGAACATCCACTAACGACGCGCTGCTTTGACATTTACCAGTTTCACGAGAGGAGGCAAAAGAGCTAGAGGCTGAGTCAGCAAGATAAGCCAAAACTTGCTCTTGCTGCTCCGGCTTTAAAAGCGGTTTTCCTACTCCCAGAAAAGGGAGCGTTCGAGGCCTTGTGTAGCCAGACGACGAACCTGGCTCCACAGCTCCAGACTTAGGTGCAATATTTTTTTTCCCACGACCAGCTGATGCTCCACCACTACCACTACCCTCATTACCAGCTGACAATGAACGCCCCCGGCCACGACCTCTTCCACCATACTTCTTCATTGTTTTAAAAACTTAAACAAACTAACGGTATTTGTTGCTGTCACACAAATTACACGGTGAGCTATAACTTCAGTATGATTTAGCTACCCCTTTACAGGTGAGTGAGACCACAACGAAAATCAGGCACAATGTTACACACTCTGTTGTTGGTGGCAACAAATGAGAGAGATGCCACACACGCAGGACTGTCACTGAAGCACAAATGTAAATATTAATCTCCCACTGATTTGATTTTTTTTTTTTTTAAGGGAGACTTTAGGAAAAAAAAATAATAGAATAAAATGATTTTTTCAGGAAGAATTTAGAAACCAAATAAAATAAAATGATTTTTTCAGGGAGAATTTAGAAAACAAATAAAACAAAAAAAGGCTTTCTATGGCCCACTGAGTGAGAGATGATGCACACAGGAGTCAGGAGTGGCACACAAGCCCAGAGGCCAATATTTATCTCCCACTGATTGATGTAGTGATTTTTTCAGGTAGATTTTGGAACCCAAATCAAGCTAAAAAAAATAATAGGCTTTCTATGGCCCACAATTGGAGAGAGAGAGAGAGATGGCACACCCAGGAGTCAAGACTGGCACACAAGCAGAAAGGGCAATATTAATCTCCCACTGATTTGTTTTTTTTTGTTTTTTTTCAGGGAGACTTTAGGAAAAAAAAAATAGAATAAAATGATTTTTTCAGGAAGAATTTAGAAAACAAATAAAATAAAATGATTTTTTCAGGGAGAATTTAGAAAACAAATAAAACAAAAAAAGGCTTTCTATGGCCCACTGAGTGAGAGATGACGCACACAGGAGTCAGGAGCGGCACACAAGCCCAGAGGCCAATATTTATCTCCCACTGATTGATGTAGTGATTTTTTCAGGTAGATTTTGGAACCCAAATCAAGCTAAAAAAATAATAGGCTTTCTATGGCCCACAATTGGAGAGAGAGAGAGAGAGATGGCACACCCAGGAGTCAAGACTGGCACACAAGCAGAAAGGGCAATATTAATCTCCCACTGATTTGTTTTTTGTTTTTTTGTTTTTCAGGGAGACTTTAGGAAAAAAAAATAGAATAAAATGATTTTTTCAGGAAGAATTTAGAAACCAAAGAAAATAAAATGATTTTTTCAGGGAGAATTTAGAAAACAAATGAAACAAAAAAAGGCTTTCTATGGCCCACTGAGTGAGAGATGACGCACACAGGAGTCAGGAGTGGCACACAAGCCCAGAGGCCAATATTTATCTCCCACTGATTGATGTAGTGATTTTTTCAGGTAGATTTTGGAACCCAAATCAAGCTAAAAAAATAATAGGCTTTCTATGGCCCACAATTGGAGAGAGAGAGAGAGAGATGGCACACCCAGGAGTCAAGACTGGCACACAAGCAGAAAGGGCAATATTAATCTCCCACTGATTTGTTTTTTGTTTTTTTGTTTTTCAGGGAGACTTTAGGAAAAAAAAAAAGAGAATAAAATGATTTTTTCAGGAAGAATTTAGAAACCAAAGAAAATAAAATGATTTTTTCAGGGAGAATTTAGAAAACAAATGAAACAAAAAATGGCTTTCTATGGCCCACTGAGTGAGAGATGACGCACACAGGAGTCAGGAGTGGCACACAAGCCCAGAGGCCAATATTTATCTCCCACTGATTGATGTAGTGATTTTTTCAGGTAGATTTTGGAACCCAAATAAAGCTAAAAAAATAATAGGCTTTCTATGGCCCACAATTGGAGAGAGAGAGAGAGAGATGGCACACCCAGGAGTCAAGACTGGCACACAAGCAGAAAGGGCAATATTAATCTCCCACTGATTTTTTATTTTTTTTTTTCTTCAGGGAGACTTTAGGAAAAAAAAAATAGAATAAAATGATTTTTTCAGGAAGAATTTAGAAACCAAAGAAAATAAAATGATTTTTTCAGGGAGAATTTAGAAAACAAATAAAACAAAAAAAGGCTTTCTATGGCCCACTGAGTGAGAGATGACGCACACAGGAGTCAGGAGTGGCACACAAGCCCAGAGGCCAATATTTATCTCCCACTTTTTTTTTTTGTTCCAGGGAAAATTTGTAAACCCAATAAAAAAAATAATAAATAGGCTTTCTATGGCCCACTATCTGAGAGACAGAGAGAGATGGCACGCTTAGGACTGGCACACAAGCCGAAAGGCCAATATTAATCTCCCTTTTTTTTTTAAGGGAGAATTTATAAAACCAAAAAAAAATAAATAAATAGGCTTTCTATGGCCCACTATTTGTGAGAGAGATGGCAAGCTCAGGACTGGCACACAAGCCCAGAGGCCAATATTAATCTCCCACTTTTTTTTTTTTTTCCAGGGAAAATTTATAAACCCAATAAAAAAAAAATAAAATAAATAGGCTTTCTATGGCCCACTAATCTGAGAGAGAGAGATGGCACGCTTAGGACTGGCACACAAGCCCAAAGGCCAATATTAATCTCCCACTGATTGATTTATTGATTTTTTCAGGTAGAATTTAGAACCCAAATAAAGCAAAAAACAAAAAAAAAATGGGCTTTCTATGGCCCACTGAGTGAGTGATGATGCACACAGGAGTAAGGAGTGGCACACAAGCCCTGAGGCCAATATTTTTCTCCCACTGATTGATGTAGTGATTTTTTCAGGTAGATTTTAGAACCAAAATCAAGCAAAAAAATAAATAGGCTTTCTATGGCCCACTGAGTGAGTGATGATGCACACAGGAGTCAAGAGTGGCACACAAGCCCTGAGGCCAATATTTTTCTCCCACTGATTGATGTAGTGATTTTTTCAGGTAGATTTTATAACCCAAATCAAGCAAAAAAATAAATAGGCTTTCTATGGCCCACTGAGTGAGAGATGACACAGAGAGGGATGGCACTCTAGCAGAAATGTCAATCTTAATCTCCCACAAAAAAAAAAAAAAAAACAGGGAGTGTCCTTCAATTACTATCTCCCTGCAGTAATCTCAGCCAGGTATGGCAGGCAGCAATAAGGAGTGGACTGATGCACAAATCAAATAAAAAGTGTGTACAAACCAAAAAGATAGCTGTGCAGAAAGGAAGGAACAAGAGGATTTGTGCTTTGAAAAAAGCAGTTGGTTTGCACAGCGGCGTACACACAGCAATGCAGCTATCAGGGAGCCTTCTAGGGCAGCCCAATGAGCTACAGCGCTGAGGGGGAAAAAAAAAAAATGTAGCTTCCACTGTCCCTGCACACCGAAGGTGGTGTTGGGCAGTGGAAATCGCTACAGCACAAGCGGTTTGGTGGTTAATGGACCCTGCCTAACGCTATCCCTGCATCTGACGAAGCGGCAGCAACCTCTCCCTAAGCTCAGATCAGCAGCAGTAACATGGCGGTCGGCGGGAACGCCCCTTTATAGCCCCTGTGACGCCGCAGACAGCAAGCCAATCACTGCAATGCCCTTCTCTAAGATGGTGGGGACCAGGACCTATGTCATCACGCTGCCCACACTCTGCGTTTACCTTCATTGGCTGAGAAATGGCGCTTTTCGCGTCATTGAAACGCGACTTTGGCGCGAAAGTCGCGTACCGCATGGCCGACCCCGCACAGGGGTCGGATCGGGTTTCATGAAACCCGACTTTGCCAAAAGTCGACGACTTTTGAAAATGAACGACCCGTTTCGCTCAACCCTAGTAGTCAAGGCTGGTTCTGTAGTGCCAGTAGGCCAAGCTCCCCCTGTAGGACTGTTGGGGTTCGGTAACTGCGGCTGCCTCGCGGCCTAGCTGTTCTCTCCTCTCCTGTGGGCCTTCGGGTCCACCACCTGGTTCCAGCACCGTCAGCTGGTTCCGGGCCGAGCCTTTGGCTTAGGTGTCTCCTCCTGGGTATCCGAGTTCCGCCAACGCCAGGCGGTCCTTGGTAGTGCTTTTAAGCGCGGTCACCTACAGCTTAGTAACCGGGTTCCAGCACCGTCAGCTGGTCCTCGGTCGTGCCATTGGCTCTTGCACACTGGGGCAACGCATCCAGGTTCCAGCACCGCCAGCTGGTTCTCGGCAGTGTTTTTGTCACAGGTACTCCCTCATGCCAAGCCTGGTTCCAGCACCGTCAGCTGTTTCAGGGTTGTGTCAAGCTCACTGAGACACCTATGCTTGCCCCGTCGCGTTGCGGTCGGGTTAGCCAACTCCAGGGTGCCTCCAGTTTAGGAGCTTCCTATGTGGGCTGCGTGAATTGGTAGTCAAGGCTGGTTCTGTAGTGCCAGTAGGCCAAGCTCCCCCTGTAGGACTGTTGGGGTTCGGTAACTGCGGCTGCCTCGCGGCCTAGCTGTTCTCTCCTCTCCTGTGGGCCTTCGGGTCCACCACCTGGTTCCAGCACCGTCAGCTGGTTCCGGGCCGAGCCTTTGGCTTATGTGTCTCCTCCTGGGTATCCGAGTTCCGCCAACGCCAGGCGGTCCTTGGTAGTGCTTTTAAGCGCGGGCACCTACAGCTTAGTAACCGGGTTCCAGCACCGTCAGCTGGTCCTCGGTCGTGCCATTGGCTCTTGCACACTGGGGCAACGCATCCGGGTTCCAGCACCGCCAGCTGGTTCTCGGCAGTGTTTTTGTCACAGGTACTCCCTCGTGCCAAGCCTGGTTCCAGCACCGTCAGCTGTTTCTGGGTAGTGTCAAGCTCACTGAGACGCCTATGCTTGCCCCGTCGTGTTGCGGTCGGGTTAGCCAACTCCAGGGTGCCTCCAGTTTAGGTGCTTCCTATGTGGGCTGCGTGAATTGGAAGTCAAGGCTGGTTCTGTAGTGCCAGTAGTGTTGTGAATTCTGTGGCTGAATTCACTCCTGTGGTCACAAGTGGTACTGCAGCTTCTGAGCTTCCTCCCTCAGGTGTTCTGGTGAGCTCGTTAACTGCTTCATTACTTAACTCCGCCTGATGCTGCTATCCTTGCTCCTTGTCAATGTTTCAGTGTTGGATCTGAGCTTCTCCTGATTGTTCCTGTGACCTGCTGCTCTGTATAGCTAAGTGCTTTTTGTTTTTTTGTTGCTTTTTTTCTGTCCAGCTTGTCTTTTGTTTTGCTGGAAGCTCTGAGACGCAAAGGGTGTACCGCCGTGCCGTTAGTTCGGCACGGTGGGTTTTTTTTGCCCCCTTTGCGTGGTTTTGCTTTAGGGTTTTTTGTAGACTGCAAAGTTCGCTTTACTGTCCTCGCTCTGTCCTAGAATATCGGGCCCCACTTTGCTGAATCTATTTCATCCCTACATTTTGTCTTTTCATCTTACTCACAGTCATTATATGTGGGGGGCTGCCTTTTCCTTTGGGGAATTTCTCTGGGGCAAGTCAGGCATATTTTTCTATCTTCAGGCTAGCTAGTTTCTTAGGCTGTGCCGAGTTGCCTAGGTAGTTGTTAGGCGCAATCCACAGCCGCTTTTAGTTGTGTTTAGGATAGGATCAGGTGTGCAGTCTACAGAGTTTCCACGTCTCAGAGCTCGTTCTTGTATTTTTGGGTATTTGTCAGATCACTGTGTGCGCTCTGATCGCTAAGCACACTGTGTTTCTGGATTGCCTTCATAACACCTGTCATTAGCAAACATAACAGTACAAGGAGCCAAACTAATGATTCTCAATAGAGGGAAAGAAAAAGTTCTGACATCATTTTTTTTTTTTTTTTCTGCTCTGTGTTCACTTTTTTTTTTTCCCCTAGACATTTGGATGATTCTGGACACAGGTGTGGACATGGATATTCAGGGTCTGTGCTCTTCAATGGATAATCTCGTTATAAATGTACAAAGAATTCAAGATACTTTTGATCAGAAATCTATGTTAGAACCAAGAATTCCTATTCCTGATTTGTTTTTTGGAGATAGAACTAAGTTTCTAAGTTTCAAAAATAATTGTAAGCTATTTCTGGCCTTGAAACCTCATTCTTCCGGTAATCCTATTCAACAGGTTTTGATTATTATTTCTTTTTTGCGCGGCGACCCTCAAGACTGGGCATTTTCTCTTGCGCCAGGAGACCCTGCATTGAGTAGTGTCGATGCGTTTTTCCTGGCGCTCGGATTGCTGTACGATGAGCCTAATTCAGTGGATCAGGCTAAGAAAAATTTGCTGGCTTTGTGCCAGGGTCAGGATGATATAGAAGTATATTGTCAGAAATTTAGGAAATGGTCAGTACTCACTCAGTGAAATGAATCTGCGCTGGCAGCTTTGTTCAGAAAGGGTCTCTCTGAGGCTCTTAAGGATGTCATGGTGGGATTTCCTATGCCTGCTGGTTTGAATGAGTCTTTGTCTTTGGCCATTCAGATCGGTCGACGCTTGCGCGAGCGTAAATCTGTGCACCATTTGGCGGTACTGCCTGAGGTTAAACCTGAGCCTATGCAGTGCGATAGGACTATGACTAGAGTTGAACGGCAGGAATACAGACGTCTGAATGGTCTGTGTTTCTACTGTGGTGATTCCACTCATGCTATTTCTGATTGTCCTAAGCGCACTAAGCGGTCCGCTAGGTCTGCCGTCATTGGTACTGTACAGTCCAAATTCCTTCTGTCCATTACCTTGATATGCTCTTTGTCGTCGTTTTCTGTCATGGCGTTTGTGGATTCGGGCGCTGCCCTGAATCTGATGGATTTGGATTATGCTAAACGTTGTGGGTTTTTCTTGGAGCCTTTGCGGTGTCCTATTCCATTGAGAGGAATTGATGCTACACCTTTGGCCAAGAATAAACCTCAATACTGGGCCCAGCTGACCATGTGCATGGCTCCTGCACATCAGGAAGTTATTCGCTTTCTGGTGTTGCATAATCTGCATGATGTGGTCGTGTTGGGGTTGCCATGGCTACAAACCCATAATCCAGTATTGGATTGGAATTCCATGTCGGTATCCAGCTGGGGTTGTCAGGGGGTACATGGTGATGTTCCATTTTTGTCGATTTCGTCATCCACCCCTTCTGAGGTCCCAGAGTTCTTGTCTGATTATCAGGATGTATTTGAAGAGCCCAAGTCCGATGCTCTACCTCCGCATAGGGATTGTGATTGTGCTATCAATTTGATTCCTGGTAGTAAATTCCCTAAAGGTCGATTATTTAATTTATCCGTGCCCGAACACGCCGCTATGCGCAGTTATGTGAAGGAATCCCTGGAGAAGGGACATATTCGCCCATCGTCATCACCACTGGGAGCAGGGTTCTTCTTTGTAGCCAAGAAGGATGGTTCGCTGAGACCGTGTATTGATTACCGCCTTCTTAATAAGATCACTGTTAAATTTCAGTATCCCTTGCCATTGTTATCTGACTTGTTTGCTCGGATTAAGGGGGCTAGTTGGTTCACTAAGATAGATCTTCGTGGTGCGTATAATCTGGTGAGAATCAGGCAAGGAGATGAATGGAAAACTGCATTCAATACGCCCGAGGGTCATTTTGAGTATCTAGTGATGCCGTTCGGACTTGCCAATGCTCCATCTGTGTTTCAGTCTTTTATGCATGACATCTTCCGTGAGTATCTGGATAAATTCCTGATTGTTTACTTGGATGACATTTTGATCTTCTCAGATGATTGGGAGTCTCATGTGAAGCAGGTCAGAATGGTTTTTCAGGTCCTGCGTGCTAACTCTTTGTTTGTGAAAGGATCAAAGTGTCTCTTCGGTGTGCAGAAAGTTTCATTTTTGGGGTTCATCTTTACCCCTTCTACTATCGAGATGGATCCAGTTAAGGTCCAAGCCATCCAGGATTGGATTCAGCCAACATCTCTGAAAAGTCTGCAAAAGTTCCTGGGCTTTGCTAATTTTTATCGTCGCTTCATCTGTAATTTTTCTAGCATTGCCAAACCATTGACCGATTTGACCAAGAAGGGTGCTGATTTGGTTAATTGGTCTTCTGCTGCTGTGGAAGCTTTTCAGGAGTTGAAGCGTCGTTTTTGTTCTGCCCCTGTGTTGTGTCAGCCAGATGTTTCTCTTCCGTTCCAGGTCGAGGTTGATGCTTCTGAGATTGGAGCAGGGGCGGTTTTGTCACAGAGAGGTTCTGATTGCTCAGTGATGAAACCATGTGCTTTCTTTTCCAGGAAGTTTTCGCCCGCTGAGCGTAATTATGATGTGGGCAATCGAGAGTTGCTGGCCATGAAGTGGGCATTCGAGGAGTGGCGTCATTGGCTTGAAGGAGCTAAGCATCGCGTGGTGGTATTGACTGATCATAAGAACTTGACTTATCTCGAGTCTGCCAAGCGCTTGAATCCTAGACAGGCCCGTTGGTCGTTATTTTTTGCCCGCTTCGACTTTGTGATTTCGTACCTTCCGGGCTCTAAAAATGTGAAGGTGGATGCTCTGTCTAGGAGTTTTGTGCCCGACTCTCCGGGTTTATCTGAGCCAGCGGGTATCCTCAAGGAAGGAGTCATTGTGTCTGCCATCTCCCCTGATTTGCGGCGGGTGCTGCAAAAATTTCAGGCGAATAAACCTGATCGTTGTCCAGCAGAGAAACTGTTCGTCCCTGATAGGTGGACTAATAAACTTATCTCTGAACTTCATTGTTCGGTGTTGGCTGGTCATCCTGGAATCTTTGGTACCAGAGAGTTAGTGGCTAGATCCTTCTGGTGGCCATCTCTGTCACGGGATGTGCGTACTTTTGTGCAGTCCTGTGGGATTTGTGCTAGGGCTAAGCCCTGCTGTTCTCATGCCAGTGGGTTGCTTTTGCCCTTGCCGGTCCCAAAGAGGCCTTGGACACATATTTCGATGGATTTCATTTCTGACCTTCCCGTTTCTCAAAAGATGTCAGTCATTTGGGTGGTCTGTGATCGCTTTTCTAAAATGGTCCATCTGGTGCCCTTGGCTAAATTGCCTTCCTCCTCTGATTTGGTACCTTTGTTCTTTCAGCATGTGGTTCGGTTGCATGGCATTCCTGAGAATATTGTTTCTGACAGAGGTTCCCAGTTTGTTTCAAGGTTCTGGCGAGCCTTTTGTGGTAGGATGGGCATTGACCTATCCTTTTCCTCGGCTTTCCATCCTCAGACTAATGGCCAGACCGAACGAACCAATCAGACCTTGGAAACATATCTGAGATGTTTTGTTTCTGCAGACCAGGATGATTGGGTGTCCTTTTTGCCGTTGGCTGAGTTCGCCCTTAATAATCGGGCCAGCTCGACTACCTTGGTTTCTCCATTTTTTTGCATTTCTGGGTTCCATCCTCGTTTCTCTTCAGGACAGGTTGAGTCTTCGGACTGTCCTGGTGTGGATTCTGTGGTGGATAGGTTGCAGCAGATCTGGACTCAGGTAGTGGACAATTTGATCTTGTCCCAGGAGAAAGCTCAACTTTTCGCTAATCGCAGACGCCGTGTGGGTCCCCGACTTCGTGTTGGGGATCTGGTTTGGTTATCTTCTCGTCATATTCCTATGAAGGTTTCCTCTCCTAAATTTAAACCTCGTTTTATTGGTCCGTATAGGATTTCTGAGGTTCTTAATCCTGTGTCTTTTCGTTTGACCCTCCCAGACTCCTTTTCCATACATAATGTATTCCATAGGTCGTTGTTGCGGAGATACGTGGCACCTATGGTTCCATCTGTTGAGCCTCCTGCCCCGGTTTTGGTAGAGGGGGAATTGGAGTATATTGTGGAGAAGATTTTGGATTCTCGTGTTTCTAGACGGAAACTCCAGTATCTGGTTAAATGGAAGGGTTATGCTCAGGAAGATAATTCCTGGGTTTTTGCCTCTGATGTTCATGCTTCCGATCTTGTTCGTGCCTTTCATGCGGCTCATCCTGGTCGGGCTGGGGGCTATGGTGAGGGTTCGGTGACCCCTCCTCAAGGGGGGGTACTGTTGTGATTTCTGTGGCTGAATTCACTCCTGTGGTCACAAGTGGTACTGCAGCTTCTGAGCTTCCTCCCTCAGGTGTTCTGGTGAGCTCGTTAACTGCTTCATTACTTAACTCCGCCTGATGCTGCTATCCTTGCTCCTTGTCAATGTTTCAGTGTTGGATCTGAGCTTCTCCTGATTGTTCCTGTGACCTGCTGCTCTGTATAGCTAAGTGCTTTTTGTTTTTTTGTTGCTTTTTTTCTGTCCAGCTTGTCTTTTGTTTTGCTGGAAGCTCTGAGACGCAAAGGGTGTACCGCCGTGCCGTTAGTTCGGCACGGTGGGTTTTTTTTGCCCCCTTTGCGTGGTTTTGCTTTAGGGTTTTTTGTAGACTGCAAAGTTCGCTTTACTGTCCTCGCTCTGTCCTAGAATATCGGGCCCCACTTTGCTGAATCTATTTCATCCCTACGTTTTGTCTTTTCATCTTACTCACAGTCATTATATGTGGGGGGCTGCCTTTTCCTTTGGGGAATTTCTCTGGGGCAAGTCAGGCATATTTTTCTATCTTCAGGCTAGCTAGTTTCTTAGGCTGTGCCGAGTTGCCTAGGTAGTTGTTAGGCGCAATCCACAGCCGCTTTTAGTTGTGTTTAGGATAGGATCAGGTGTGCAGTCTACAGAGTTTCCACGTCTCAGAGCTCGTTCTTGTATTTTTGGGTATTTGTCAGATCACTGTGTGCGCTCTGTGACACCTGTCATTAGCAAACATATCACAGTAGGCCAAGCTCCCCCTGTAGGACTGTTGGGGTTCGGTAACTGTGGCTGCCTCGCGGCCTAGCTGTTCTCTCCTCTCCTGTGGGCCTTCGAGTCCACCACCTGGTTCCAGCACCGTCAGCGGTTTCCGGGCCGAGCCTTTGGCTTAGGTGTCTCCTCCTGGGTATCCGAGTACCGCCAACGCCAGGCGGTCCTTGGTAGTGCTTTTAAGCGCGGGCACCTACAGCTTAGTAACCGGGTTCCAGTAACGTCAGCTGGTTCTCGGCAGTGTCTTTTGCTCTTGTACCTTCTGCTCCCCATCCTGGTTCCAGTAACGTCAGCTGGTTCCGGGCAGAGCCTTTGGCTTAGGTGCCTCCTTCTGGGTATCCGAGTTCCGCCAACGTCAGGCGGTCCTTGGTAGTGCTTTTTAGCACGGGTACCTCCTGCTTAGTAACCGGGTTCCAGTAACATCAGCTGGTCCTCGGTAGTTTCATAGGCTCTTGAACCTTCGGGTAGCCATCCGAGTTCCAGTTCCATCAGCTGGTTCTCGGCATTTTCTCAGCCTTCTTGTACCTTCTGCTACATTTCCAAGTTGAAGACCCTAAAGTCGACGACCCGGAAGACCACCCCTAAGATGACGACGACACCAGAGACGACAACCAGTGAGATGACGACGACCCTGAAGACCACCCCGATGACGACGACGACGACGGCGGAGACGACGACGGCGGAGACGACGACCCTGGAGACGACGACCCTGGAGACGACGACATGGAAGACCGAGAAGCAGAAGAACAAGAGGCTGCAGAACAAAGAGCAGAAGAACATTAAGCATAACACTTAATATCAGAGCAAAAGATATTATCTAAATTATATGCAGAAGAAGACTAAGCAGTGTATGGGGGTGAGTCCGTTCCTCCTCGTGGTGCCCCTGGATAAAGCCTGATGCTGCAGGCCAAACTGAACGCGGACAAATGTAACTTTTGTGACAGGCAGAACGGAAGGTGTCATCTTCAAACTTTTATAGATAACAACTACGGGAATGCCTGTCACAAATGAGAATATGATGAAGAAGAAGAATAGGAAGAATAATAACAGTTGAATAAAATGAATATGTAGAATAGGAAGAATAATAATAGTTGAATAAAATGAATATGAAGAATGTAATAAAAAAAAAATAGGTAGAAGATGAAGAAGAAGATGAATAAGGTGAAGAAGAAGTTGATGTCAAAGATGCTGATGATGACGAAGATGAAAGTGTGGGAAAAGTAAAAAAAAAAATGGGAAGGGCGTGGAATAGTGAAACATCAATATCTGACAAAATAAAAAAAAATTACATAGTCAATATCTTTGTCACTCCGAACGTCTTTAAAAAAAAAAAAATCATGCTATTCTATTTGATTGGGCTAAACCTCTATGCCTTTAATGTCTCCGCCACCTCCCCAAATACATCCTGCATTATTCTTAGTTGTTTTCCTTCATGTAGAATGAACCTACAAGGAAAGAAAGGGTTTATTTTAATTCCGATATTTTGGTCCCATTGACTTGCATTGGGATCGGGTATCGGTATCGGCGATATCCGATATTTTTTGAATATCGGCCGATCCAATCCGATACAGATACTTTCCGATATCGGAAGGTATCGCTCAACACTAGTGAAGGGGTCAAAGTGTCTCTTTGGAGTTCAGAAGGTTTCATTTTTGGGGTTCATTTTTTCCCCTTCTACTGTCCATCTCGACATGACCCTGTTAAAGTCCAGGCCATTCATGATTGGACTCAGCCGACATCTGTGAAGAGCCTGCAAAAGTTCCTGGGCTTTGCTAATTTTTATCGTCGCTTCATCGCTAATTTTTCTAGTGTTGCTAAACCGTTGACTGATTTGACCAAGAAGGGTGCTGATGTGGTCAATTGGTCTTCTGCGGCCGTGGATGCTTTTCAGGAATTGAAGCATCGTTTTTCTTCTGCCCCTGTGTTGTGCCAGCCAGATGTTTTGCTCCCGTTTCAGGTTGAGGTTGATGCCTCTGAGATTGGAGCAGGGGCTGTTTTGTCGCAAAGAAGTTCTGATGGCTCGGGAATGAAGCCAAGTGCTTTCTTTTCTAGAAAGTTTTCACCTGCTGAGCGCAATTATGATGTTGGTAATCGAGAATTGTTGGCCATGAAGTGCGCATTCGAGGAGTGGCGTCATTGGCTTGAAGGAGCCAAGCATCGCGTGGTGGTCTTGACAGATCACGAAAATTTGACTTATCTTGAGTCTGCCAAACGGAGGTCAGCATTTTTCCCCATCAGGTCAAGTTCCACATTTATGTGTGAATTATCCGAGTTAGATTTAATCAAGCTTATCCATCGGGTGAGGTGGATGGCTTTATAGTAAGTTTTGAAGTCAGGGAGACCAAGACCTCCCATACCCTTGGGGAGAGAAATAATTTTAGGGGGGTCTGGCTTTTTTGTGTTTCCATACAAAATTAAAACCAGTTCGTTAACAGAGAGAAAGAATGAGTTGGGGAGAGGTATGGGAACCTTATTCATGATGTAAAAATTTTTTGGAAAAATATAAGATTTTATAAAGTTAATTCTACCTATCCAGGATAAATATGGAAGGTCATACTTTTTTAGATCTGTTTGTAATTTTCCTAATAGGGGAAACTAATTATGTTTATAAAGGCAATAAGGTCCGCAGTTAAGAAAATTCTGAGAAATTTCAATTTTTCTGAGGGCCAGTTAAAGGGAGTGTCATTTTTTAGTGCCAGAATATCTGCGTTGTTTGCTGAGACATTTAGCGCCTCCATCTTGATCATGTTTATTTTAAAGTTGGAGACTTCACCAAAATTACTGAATATAGCCATAAGTCTGGTAAAAGCTGTTTTTGGGTTAGTGGTCAGAAGTAGGAGATCTGTTGTGAAAGGTAATTCAGTACCACAATGGACATAGAGGTCAGAACACATACAGTGACCTGACAATAACCCAAAAACATAGAACGAGCTCTGATCCTCTCCAACCACACTAGAGGCAGCCGTGGATTGCGCCTAACGCTCCCTATGCAACTCGGCACAGCCTGAGAAACTAGCTAACCTGAAGATAGAAAATAAGCCTACCTTGCCTCAGAGAAATACCCCAAAGGAAAAGGCAGCCCCCACATATAATGACTGTGAGTTAAGATGAAAAGACAAACGTAGAGATGAAATAGATTTAGCAAAGTGAGACCCGACTTTCTGAACAGAGCGAGGATAGGAAAGGTAACTTTGCGGTCAACACAAAACCCTACAAAAACCACGCAAAGGGGGCAAAAAGACCCTCCGTACCGAACTAACGGCACGGAGGTACACCCTCTGCGTCCCAGAGTTTCCAGCAAGCAGGAAAAAACAAACAGACAAGCTGGACAGAAAAAACAGCAAACAAAATAGCAAAGCGGAACTTAGCTATGCAGAGCAGCAGGCCACAGGAACGATCCAGGAGGAAACAGGTCCAATACTAGAACATTGACTGGAGGCCAGGATCAAAGCACTAGGTGGAGTTAAATAGAGCAGCACCTAACGACTTCACCACATACCTGAGGAAGGAAACTCAGAAGCCGCAGTACCACTTTCCTCCACCAATGGAAGCTCACAGAGAGAATCAGCCGAAGTACCACTTGTGACCACAGGAGGGAGCTCTGCCACAGAATTCACAACAGAGATCATTGGCAAAAGATGCCAATTTCATCTCCAACTGACCGACAGAGAGGCCTTTGATGTCGTCATCTTGTCTAATTTTCTCAATCAGGTTCTCCATTACCTTGATGGAGAGGGCAGGGGAGAGAGGACAGCCCTGTCTAGTTCATTTCTTATTTCAAAACAGTCTGAAAAGATCCCATTCATCCCGACCCTAGCAGTAGGGTCCACATAAAGGGACATGATGGCATCTATAAAAGGGGGCGGGAATGCAAACTTTTGCAGGGTGCAAACCATATAGTTCCAACTAATTCTGTCAAATGCCTTTTCGGCGTCCCAGCAGATGACTCGGAAAACCGGGACATGTACACGGGTTTCAAGAGGGACACATGAAAGGTGTCGGTGATACCTAGGCGTGGCGGAAGAGCCAAACGATAGACCACAGGATTAACCTGTTCGAGGACCTTGAAGGGACCCAAGTAGCGAGGAGCAAACTTAGTGGACTCAACTCGCAGCCTGATGTTACGGGCGGAGAGCCACACCAAGTCGCCTGGAGCAAAGGTCGGAGCGGGGTGCCGATGAGCATCGGCGGAGGACCTCATTCTCTCCTTGGAGGCCGAAATGGCATCCTGAGTGCGATCCCAAATATCCCGTGCCTCCACAGCCCAGTCTCCCACCCTGAAGTCTGCGGAAGACACGGGCATAGGCACAGGTACCCGTGGATGCTGACCATAGTTGAGGAGGAATGGGGTTTGTCCAGTGGAATCGGCAACGGCATTGTTCAGTGCAAACTCTGCCCACGATAACAAGGATGCCCAGTCATCCTGCCTGGCTGAAACAAAATGTCGCAGGTATGTGACCAAGGTCTGGTTGGCCCTCTCTACCAAGCCATTCGTCTCGGGATGATATGCGGAAGAGAGATTCAACTCAATGCTGAGAAGACGACAAAGCTCTCTCCAGAACCGAGACGAAAACTGGGGACCCCGGTCACTGACAATTTTGTCAGGCATACCATGTAGGCGGAAGATGTGTTTTATGAACAACGCTGCCAAAGCCCATGCAGAAGGTAACCGTGGTAGCGGCACCAAATGCACCATTTTTGAGAAATGATCGGTGATGACCCATATGATAGTACAGCCGCGAGACTTGGGTAAACCCACAATAAAGTCCATCCTGACCATCTCCCAGGGCCTATCTGCCACCGGCAAGGGATAGAGTAACCCAGCTGGCCTTTGATGAGGAGATTTATTTTTGGCGCAAGAGACACATGCCTGAATATAACCTCTGACATCCCGGACCATATGTGTCCACCAATACGTCCTCGCCAGTAGCTCAGATGTCCTCTTTGTCCCAAAGTGTCCACCTACCCTGGACGAATGAGCCCAAGAGAGAACCTCTGGTCGCAAATTAATGGGCACAAAAGTCTTACCCGGAGGCACAGACTCTAGCGAAACCAGCGCTATGGTCCTCAGGCTCTCTGAAGGGACAATAAGCCGAGACTCCTCTTCCTCCTCCTCAGTTGACATAAGGGAGCGAGAGAGAGCGTCGGCACAAATATTCTTCTCCCTGGCGAGATAATGCAGAGTAAAATGAAACCGGGAGAAAAATAAGGACCATCTGGCCTGACGAGAATTCAGCCGCTGGGCAGTGTTGTAGATAAACCAAATTTTTGTGGTCCGTGAAAACTTGGAAGGGAAACCGCGCACCTTCCAGAAGGTGTCTCCACTCCGAAAAGGCCAACTTCATTGCTAGCAACTCTTTATCCCCGATGGAGTAATTTCTCTCCGCTGGTGTGAAGGTCTTGGAGAAGAAGAAGCAAGGATGCTTCCGACCTTGAGCATCCTTTTGATAGAGGACTGCTCCAGCACCAACGGATGAGGCATCCACCTCCATTAAGAATGGCTTATCCACATCAGGGTGATGTAGGATGGGAGCACTAGCAAAATGAGACTTAATAGCAGTGAAGGCCTTGGAGACCTCTTCCGACCACAATTTGGGATTCGCTCCCTTCTTGGTGAGGGCTACCAAGGGAGCTACCAGAGTTGAGACGTGTGGAATGAACTGGCGGTAATAATTAATGAACCCCATAAAGCGCTGCACCGCCTTAAGAGAGTGGGGCTCCTGCCAGTCCATCACAGCCTGTAATTTGGCAGGATCCATAGCCAATCCCTGGGCGGAGATGATATAGCCCAGGAAAGGTAAAGACTCCTGCTCAAACACACACTTCTCCAACTTAGCATACAGAGAGTTTGCCCGTAGGAGGTCGAAGACTCTGCCAACATCTCTCCGGTGGGAATCAATATCTGGAGAAAAGATGAGAATATCATCCAGATAGACTACAACTGAGGTGGAAAGCATATTCCGGAAGATGTCGTTGACAAAGTCTTGGAAAACGGCAGGTGCATTACAGAGTCCGAAGGGCATCACCAGATACTCATAGTGCCCATCTCTGGTGTTAAACGCCGTTTTCCATTCGTCCCCCTCACGGATGCGAATCAGGTTATAAGCACCCCGCAGATCTAGTTTAGTAAACACTCTAGCTCCCCGAAGCCTATCGAAGAGCTCAGATATCAAGGGCAAAGGATACTTGTTCTTAACGGTGATAGCGTTAAGACCCCTGTAGTCTATGCATGGACGTAGTTCCCCATTCTTCTTCTGCACGAAAAAGAACCCTGCCCCAGCCGGTGACACTGACTTCCTGATGAACCCTCTTGCCAGATTCTCTTGAATGTACTGAGATATTGCCTCCGTCTCCGGGAGAGATAGTGGATAAACTCGACCCCGGGGAGGCTCAGCACCTTGCAAGAGATCGATAGGACAGTCATAGGGGCGATGGGGCGGAAGGGTCTCCACCGCCTTTTTGGAGAACACGTCTGCATAAGACCAATATTGCTTGGGGAGAGAGGAAAGATCTGCGGGTACCTCTGTAGTAGCAACCTGAACGCACTCCCTCTGACATCTACCCTCGCAGGATGACACCTGCCCCCACAAGATTCACCCCATCCCAGAATTCTGCCCGAGGACCACTCGATGTGAGGAGAGTGGTACCGTAGCCAAGGTATCCCCAACAAGACCTCATCAATTCCCTCAGAAATGATGAGCAGAGATATAATCTCCTGATGAGATGGTGACATGGACAGAGTAAATGGGATAGTCTGATGTGTTATCTGTGCGGGGAGTTAGACCCATTCACCACTCGTACCGTTACTGGTTGAGGTAGCATAACCAGGGGTATTGCGTGACGTTGGGCGAAGGCAGAAGACATAAAATTGCCCTCCGCCCCAGAATCTACGCAGAGCTCTACCGAGTGGGAGGATGAGCCTAATATTATTGTCCCCTTAAAGGACAATTTGGAGGCAAACGTCGCCGTCTAGTGCACCTCCACCTACTACCACTAGACGCTGACGTTTCCTCGACCGCTGGAAACATCTGGCGGCAAGATGTCCTGACTGTTGGCATACATGACAACCCTGTGCACGAGCGGTCCGGGACTTAGATCCCGCTCGTGACACTACCACAGGCTCATGGGACTCAGATGCCTGGACTGGAGATTCCAAAGGTTTGGCGAAGGTGGGAGCCAGCCGAAACCTCTGTCTACACTGGGCCCGCTCTAACCTCCGCTCGTGAAAACGGAGGTCAATACGGGTGGATACGGATATTAATTCCTGTAGTGTGGCGGGAATCTCCCTAGTGGCCAGGGCGTCCTTAACATGGTCAGCCAACCCCCTCCAAAATATTGGAATAAGGGCTTTATCCGACCACTCCAACTCAGATGCTAAGGTGCGGAAGTGGACGGCAAAATGGCTGACCAAGGACGAGCCCTGAGTCAATGCCAACAGTTGGAGCGCCGTATCATGGGTGACACGAGGTCCTAGAAAGACCTGTTTCAGAGTGCTCAGAAACAATGGAGCCCTCTGCACCACATGATCGCCACGCTCCCACAGCGGCGTAGCCCACTGCAACGCCCTGTCCGACAGTAGAGATACAATAAACCCCACCTTAGCCCGCTCTGTGGGGAAGCGAGAGGCCAGAAGCTCGAGATGTATAGAGCACTGACTCACGAAACCCCTACAGGACTTACTGTCACCAGAAAATTTCTCTGGTAGCGGGAGGCGAGATAGAGTCGGTACAGGGGCGGCAGTGGACAAGGTGGCTGCAGCTACACTAGCAGCCTGAACAGCGACAGCAGTGACATCCACAGCTGAGGTTGAACGCTCGAGAGCCGCCAACCTTCCCTCCAGCTGCTGGATGTACCGCTGTGAACGCTGATCGTCCGTCATTTACTAGCCAGACCTTGGCGCTAGTATTATGTTAAGGACTGGCGGAACGCACCAAGAATAAGATGTTATGTAATTAGGTGCGTTCTCAGTCCGAGGTCCACCGTGCAGGTAAAAACCCTGCCGCTAGTAGAGACGGACTATATGGCGGTACTATAAAAATACACACATGGGTTAACTCAACCCTGTGTGCTGGAAGCAAACCCTGTTGAGTCACAGGACCGCGGTACCGCACATAGAGCGCAAGCAAGGAGTCTCTAATCTCAATCCCAAGACAGAGGATTTGAGTTCAAAGACCTCATGCGCTCGACACCGCAACTGGGGTGTCAGAGAAACAGAAATAATAATATACAAAGGCACGAGAGTGCGTGCGGTGCCGCACTGACGGACGCCACTAACCACACAGGCTTGGGTCAGGAAAGCGCAGAGAAAGCGCACGGCGCTGTACTGGCGGACACAGCAACTGGATGCTGTAATGTGTGTTTCGTGCTGATGGCTAGTCGGGCGCTAGATAGCTACCACCATTCACAAACAGACAACAACACTAGGAATGGGATATTTAGGAGCTTTCATCCTTTGACATACATCCATCTACACACACACATAATATCAAGACAATACTAGCGCATGGCCGTGCGGTCATGCGCAGCTTATATAGTTGCAGCACAGGAAGCTGCTACCGAAGTTTTGCCCTTCCAGGACCTTCTTGGAGGACCAATGGGATGTGCTGTAGTACCTGAGCATGTGACCCTCGATCTCCAACTGGAGATCTTGCCCTGGGCATGCTCAGTGTGTGAAAATAAGGACTTAGTCCCAGAGAAGCCTGCTCGCCGCAGATCAGTGCAGGGTACAACAGGAGAGTCAGAAAAGGCAGTAGTAACTCTTTGCACAGAATTAGTCCCAGCGAGACGCTGGGAGCGACGCCACCGCTGAGCAGACCCCACTGCGGCCGATGCAGAATGGGAGACCGCAGCAGACACGGATCGAGATTCCCCCTGTGCAGCAGAGGAAACTCGACTCCTAACACCCGCAGCCTTCCTTCCTAAGAATCAGCGCTTGAAGGACCTTAGATGATGTTGCGGCTTGTGATTGGTCACGTGACGCCCATGTGACCGCTCACGCGACCAATCACAAGCCGTGACGTCATCTAAGGTCCTTCAAGCGCTGATTCTTAGGAAGGAAGGCTCCCGGTTACAACCAGGGCGCGTCCGAGGGTAAGTAGTTCAATATTTTTTATTTTGATTCTTTATTTTACACATTAATATGGATCCCAGGGCCTGAAGGAGAGTTTCCTCTCCTTCAGACCCTGGGAACCATTAGAAACCCAATGCACTGCATTTTGTTTCGTGTTTCGGCCGACCCCGACCCCTCTATAGGATCGGCCGATTTCACTCGACCCGGCTTTTGAAAAAGTCGTGTTTCGTGAAATCCGACCCGATCCTATAAAAACAAAAGTCGCTCAACCCTACTCCATTTGTTTCATCAGCTGGGGAAGGCTCCAGCCTGTATCGACTGGCAACCAGGAAGGAATGTCCATTGGTGCAATGTCAACACCTTCCAGGCTCTGTCTAAATCAGCTGAGGTACATATTGTGATCTCATGATTGCCCATGTTGATAGCAATACCAAAAGGGTATAGCCACTTATAAACCAAACCCCTTGATCTCAGTTCCATCAGAAGGGGCTTAAGGATTTGTCTCTTTGCAAGGGAGGTGATGTCCAGGTAAGACTCATGTAACCTAGTGCTTTTGTGAATATGTTTTTGTTGCATTAATTTGGTGAAGAAGAGATTTGATTTCCTTATCTCTCTGCTTTTTAATGTATGAACTCAATGAGATGAGTTCCCCTCTGAGAACAGCTTTATGCGTCTCAATTGATTCACTTGCACAAGATTCAGGAATACTTCTCAGCCTAATATTTTTCCTCCTACTACAGTTTTCCTGGTCTTCTGCTGCCGGGAGAGCTGTGTTTAGTTGATGTTGTTGTTGAAGAATTTGGTCACGTAAGCAGGTTATTGCATCTACTGCTTCCATATTGGTGGATTCCAAGACTGCCTCTCTCTGGCCCATTTGTTGCCAGAAGCCTGTACGCAAGCCAGATATTTCATCTAGGAGTGGTTGCATGCTTTGGGCCAATAACTTTTTCATGAAGGCTCTGGAAATTGCTGCAGAGTCTTCCAGGGTGGATTTGCACTCCGAACCATTTCCGCTAGAATATGAATCTTCAATATTATCAGGGGAGGCAGGTCTCTTAGAGGATTTCTCTGAAGGGGTCTGCATTGTATCAGCTCTTTTCTTTAGGTATTTATCGAGGTCACCATGAAATTTGCATTTCTGTTCCTCGGATGAGGTCTTAGTCGTATGTTTTTCACACTCTTTGTTTGTTCTTACCATATTGAAGCTTTTGTTAGCGTGATGTGCATTGATCACCCCGTGAACATATTAAAAGAAAGTTATCTGTCCATAATGATGTAGAGAGCAATTTTTTGCAAACTGAACAGTAGGTGTCGATCTTGTATCAGCCAGAGGAAAAGAAAATGTGAGACTTGGTGGGAAATAAAAAAAATGAATATTATACAAAAAAAAATAATAAAAAGAAACAAAAAAAATTAAGTCCAGTAAATAGTTATGCGTGGCAGGGCTGTTTTTTCTCTAGCATTAATGTCACACTGGGGCTGTATGAGGCAGTATGTTCCCCATTGAGGAAAAGGAGAGAACTGTATCTTGCCTCACACTGTCTGTTCTCAAAGGAAAATGGTGTGGGCCTCATGGAGACGCCAATAGGGGAGGGGTCCCACTCTGTACTTTGCCTCTCACCTCTAACTGAGGAATGGGGGATTTCTTGACTGCTTCTTTTGGGAGCCGCTGTCCTCCTGCCGCATGCTACTCAGGTGCCAAGTCAGATCGCGTCCAGTGGGGCAAGCAGCACCAGGTGTCAGTGGCCACCGCCACGCCACTACAGGACTCACTCTATTGGTATCGCTCCCCTCTGCCATTTCTGGAAAGATTTCTGGCTTTTGTGGTGACTGCTGGCATACGGTCGGGCTGCCACGGGACACACGCCTCCTTGAGCTGTCTGCAGGGGCTATCTGCATCCTCCGAGGTCACTGCTGTTGATTTGCTTCCCTTGGGGCACAGGGGGGTGCTGTTCCTGGATGATTTTGCATGAAAAGTTTCCTTTGTAGGTCAGAGATTTACTAAAATTCTGGCCTGGGGACAGGAGCTAAGAGAGCACACCCACTGCTACAGCTTTTCAATAAACTTTATTAGACATCCAAACCTGAACAATAAACCTGACAGTTTGCAAAAAGTCCATCTTCGAAGTTTGGTTCTGGATACTAGGTGTCCGGTAAGGACCATGAACATTACAGTTCGGGTTCACTCTCCCCAACATACAGGGTACCAACATACTCATGAAAAATTGAAAAACATATTTTGGAGTCTACTTTCTCCTTGTACCCTTGTGGGAAAAAAAATGCAAAATTTTTGTGGGAAAATGTGATTTTTATTTTCATGGCTCAACATTATAAAATTCTGTCAAGCACCTGCGGATTCAAGATGCTCACAACAAATTTAGAAACATTTGGTGAGAGGAAATTTCTCAACAATTGTTACCTGCTACCTTTGCGAAAATAAAACATTTTGGACTAAAGCAACATTTTCTTGGGAAAAGGTGCAGCTTTAATTTTCTTCATCCCTCATTACTTTAATTCCTGTGAATTACCTAAAGGATTTAAACTTTTTTTAATGGTTTAAGAAATGTTTTACAATGGGATTAATTTGGGTATTTTCAAAGTCACTTCAAAAGTGATGTGGTCCAAAAAATATTGGTTTTGTAAACATGAACCCTCCTAACTAGAGTTGAGCGACCTTGACCTTTTTAGAGTCGAGCCGGGTTTCGCGAAACCCGACTATCTCAAAAGTCGGGTCGAGTGAAATCGGCCGATTATGGCGAAAAGTCGGGATCGACCGAAACACGAAACCCAATGCAAGTCAATGGGGCAGCATAGTCGGCAGTGAGTGGGGGCCAGGAAAACACCTAGAGTGCCCATTTTAATGTGAAAACCATCCATTCTTCTTAATGAAGCTTGTCAAGCGTAATTTACCTTATAATAATTGGAAGGCATTTGAAATTGGGGGTCATTTGGCTAAAGTTGTGTGGGGTAAGGCTGGTTCAAGTAATTAGTGGGCCCAGGAAATCTGGACCACGTCACGGCAGTGGAGCAGGGAGAGGTAAGTATTTCAACTTTGCAAGTGCTGTGATCCTGAGCAAGCAGGGGGGGCCCACTTGTTGGCATTGGCACTGGCACAGGGCCCCTCAAAGTACAGCGGTGTGTTTGCACGGCGGGGGCGCCTCCCACCGGCAGCAACACTTTTGCGTACTATGAGAGGCCCTGTGCCAGTGACGTCGCCAACTAGTATTCCTCCCCCCACCTGATGAAGGAACCTGCACTTTCATCTGCACCTTCCTCTTTGTCCCCGTGTAAGGTGGTATGGTATGCGGGAAGAGCAACCTGACTTTCAGCAGGGTCACAATGTTGTTGTGTAGCATGCACGGGGAATGTTGCGTTATGGGTCAATGTACCAGCAGACTCATCTATCACTGGCTGGGCAATGGGCACGATGAAGTGGAAACACAGATATAGGCCCAAAGAATAAAGTGGGCTAAATGCAGTTCAAAATTGGTAACACAGGAATAACCAGGGGGCATTGCAGTGGAGGACAACTGGAATGAGAGGCTGACACAGAGAGTAGGGCCAAATCAGTAAGTAGTCGAAATGCAGTTCAAAATTGGCAACCGTAGTAAACAGGCGGCACAGCTTTGTTCAGTGGAGGAGAACAGCAAGGAGTGGCAGACACCGATAGTAGGCCCCAACCCAACTAGTAGGCCAAATGCAGTCTAACATTAACGACTACTTAACGAGAGCCTGAAAATGGAATTTCAGGACAGGAAACCAGGAGAACAGCAAGGAGCGGCAGACACCGATAGTAGGCCCCAAACCAACTAGTACGCCAAATGCAGTTGTTCCATTTAACCACAATTTAATGAGAGCCTGAAGATAGAAGCTCAGGAAAGGCAACCTGGGGAACACCTTGGAGTGTAACACACCATCTCTCTCCACCCCATACCCATTTTGTAGGCCTAATGCAGTGTACTTTTCTACAACTACTAAACGAGAGTCGGAAGACCGAAGCAATGGCAAGGAAACCTGGGGAACACCTTGGAGTGTAACACACCCTCTCTCTACACCCCATACCCAATTTGAAGGCCTAATGCAGTGTAGTTTCCAAGAACTACTAAACGAGAGCCGGAAGATCGAAGCTCAGGAAAGGCAACCTGGGGAACACCTTGGAGTGTAACACACCCTCTCTCTACACCCCATACCCAATTTGAAGGCCTAATGCAGCGTAGTTTCCAACAACTACTAAACGAGAGCCGGAAGATCGAAGCTCAGGAAAGGCAACCTGGGGAACACCTTGGAGTGTAACAAACCCTCTCTCTACACCCCATACCCAATTTGTAGGCCTAATGCAGTGTAGTTTCCGACAACTACTAAACGAGAGCATGAAGATCGAAGCTCAGGAAAGGCAACCTGGGGAACACCTTGGAGTGTAACACACCCTCTCTCTACACCCCATACCCAATTTGAAGGCCTAATGCAGTGTAGTTTCCAAGAACTACTAAACGAGAGCCGGAAGATCGAAGCTCAGGAAAGGCAACCTGGGGAACACCTTGGAGTGTAACACACCCTCTCTCTACACCCCATACCCAATTTGAAGGCCTAATGCAGCGTAGTTTCCAACAACTACTAAACGAGAGCGTGAATATCGAAGCTCAGGAAAGGCAACCTGGGGAACACCTTGGAGTGTAACACACCCTCTCTCTACACCCCATACCCAATTTGAAGGCCTAATGCAGTGTAGTTTCCAAGAACTACTAAACGAGAGCCGGAAGATCGAAGCTCAGGAAAGACAACCTGGGGAACACCTTGAAGTGTAACACAACGTCTCTCTACACCACGGAAGGGCTGATTCTAAGGAAGGAAGGCTGTTGGAAATAAGCATTGAGCGTCCGAGGGTGATGATATTCTTATTAGGTATATACTCACCCTCGGATGCGCCCTGCTTCTTTATTTGGAATGAATGTTTATTTGCAATGTGGTGTTGACTTTCTCTATTATTTTGGTAATTAATGATTTTATTATTTTCATTGTTTTGCATCTTCTCGGCAATAATATAAAGAAGACGCGACAGGACAACACTCGGTGGATGCCATATCTGTGTTTTCAATTTAAAAAACCTTTCAGTTAAATACTTGCAGGATAAAGTAATTGTAGCTGGTGGCCATTTTTAGTACTGTACCAGATTTTAGTTGTGTGTTTGTTTTTAATGTTAAAATGTCTGCATTTGATATCTCACCAGTATTTTCTTTTTTATAAGCAAAATACTTTTTTTTTTATTTTATGATGTTGGTTCAAGGGGTACACGGGCAGCAGTAGACAGGTCAGTGGAGGCCTAGTGGAAGGAGGGACCGCAGACAGGCTTCGAAGGCCTAACATAATAAAATGGGCTGGCTGTAGGCAATTTAAAATTGGTTCCAGGGGAACACGGGCAGCAGTAGACAGGTCAGTGGAGGCCTAGTGGAAGGAGGGACCGCAGACAGGCTTCGAAGGCCTAACATAATAAAATGGGCTGGCTGTAGGCAATTTAAAATTGGTTCCAGGGGAACACGGGCAGCAGTAGACAGGTAAGTGGAGGCCTAGTGGAAGGAGGGACCGCAGACAGGCTTCAAAGGCCTAACATAATAAATTGGGCTGCCTGTAGGCAATTTAAAATTGGCTCCAGGGGAACACGGGCAGCAGTAGACAGGTAAGTGGAGGCCTAGTGGAAGGAGGGACCGCAGACAGGCTTCGAAGGCCTAACGTAATAAAATGGGCTGGCTGTAGGCAATTTACAATTGGTTCCATGGGAACACGGGCAGCAGTAGACAGGTCAGTGGAGGCCTAGTGGAAGGAGTGACGGCAGACAGGCATCAAAGGCCTAACATCATAACATTGGGCTGTTGGCAATTTAAAATTGGTTCCAGGGGTACACGGGCAAAAGTGGTCTGGTCAGTGGAAGTCTAGTGGAAGGAGTGACGGCAGACAGGCATCAAAGGCCTAACAAAATAACATTTGGCTGTTGGCAATTTAAAATTGGTTCCAGGGGTACACGGGCAACAGTGGTCTGGTCAGTGGAAGTCTAGTGGAAGGAGTGACGGCAGACAGGCTAAGAAGGCCTAACATAACAAAATTGGGCTGGCTGTAGGCAAGTTTAAATTGGTTCCAGGGGAACACGGCCAGCAGTGGCCTGGTCAGTGTAGTAGTTGTAGAAAGAACGGACCGCAGACAGGCTTCGAAGGCCTAACATAACAAAAATGTCAAAACAATGGTATTGTCAGTGCCAGGCATTGAAGGATGTCAGCGCATAGACTAAACATTGGTGAAGCTGTGAGAGATAATTTTGCTAGTGGTAGAGCACTGTTTGAGCTGGGGGGGGAACTGTCTTGTGGCCGGCGGTACAGGCCCAGGGCCCCTCATATTACAATGGTGTGTCTGACGTTGGGTGCGCACCACCACCGCCAGAGACACTTTATCGTACTATGAGGGACCCAGTGGCAGTGCCGTCGACCAAAAGCGGGCACACCCACCTCTTCAGACAAACAGCACTCTCACGGGTGCTGGCGCAAAGTGGCGATACCACGGCCCCGTGTGGGGAGTTTGGCCATTTTGTTAGGAGTAAACATGTCGTATGCTGGACAATCAGGTGCAGAAAATTACGAGATTGGAAAAGTCATTCAGAAGAGTCCACAGGCAAGACCTTTTCATAGGAAAGTTAGGTGTCAGCCGGGCAAGGTGGGGCAAAAGATTTCGAAATCCAGTTGTGGTTCATTTTAATGAAGGTTAGATCATCTACATTTTGGGTAGCCAGACGAGTCCTTTTTTCAGTTAGTATTGAACCTGCAGCACTGAATACTCTTTCTGATAGGACACTAGCTGCCGGGCAAGCAAGCTCCTGCAATGCATATTCTGCCAATTCTGGCCAGGTGTCTAATTTGGATGCCCAGTAATCAAATGGGAATGACGGTTGAGGGAGAACGTCGATAAGGGATGAAAAATAGTTTGTAACCATACTGGACAAATGTTGTCTCCTGTCACTTTGAATTGATGCTGCAGTACCTGTCCTGTCTGCGGTCATAGCAAAATCACTCCACAACCTGGTCAGAAAACCCCTCTGGCCAACGCCACTTCTGATTTCTGCCCCTCTAACACCTCTGGTCTGCTGGTCCCTGGAGCTCGTGTGAGAACGATCACGGGCGCTGTGTGCAGGGAATGCCAGAAGCAAACGGTCAACAAGAGTTGATTGTTTTGTTGCTAATATTAGTTCCAAGTTCTCATGTGGCATAATATTTTGCAATTTGCCTTTATAGCGAGGATCAAGGAGGCAGGCCAACCAGTAATCGTCATCGTTCATCATTTTTGTAATGCGTGTGTCCCTTTTGAGGATACGCAAGGCATAATCCGCCATGTGGGCCAAAGTTCCAGTTGTCAAATCTGCGGTTGTGCTTGGTTGAGGGGCAGTTGCAGGCAAATCTACGTCACTTGTGTCCCTCAAAAAACCAGAACCCGCCCTTGCCACGCCACCAATTTCCAATGACCCCGGGAAAGCTTCCTCATTAAAAATATACTCATCCCCATCATCCTCCTCATCCTCCACCTCCTCTTCGCCCGCTACCTCGTCCTGTACACTGCCCTGACCAGAAAATGGCTGACTGTCATCAAGGCTTTCCTCTTCCTCTGGTGCAGACGCCTGATCCTTTATGTGCGTCAAACTTTGCATCAGCAGACACATTAGGGGGATGCTCATGCTTATTATGGCGTTGTCTGCACTAACCAGCCGTGTGCATTCCTCAAAACACTGAAGGACTTGACACATGTCTTGAATCTTCGACCACTGCACACCTGACAACTCCATGTCTGCCATCCTACTGCCTGCCCGTGTATGTGTATCCTCCCACAAAAACATAACAGCCCGCCTCTGTTCGCACAGTATCTGAAGCATGTGCAGTGTTGAGTTCCACCTTGTAACAACGTCTACGATTAGGCGATGCTGGGGAAGGTTCAAAGAACGCTGATAGGTCTGCATACGGCTGGAGTGTACAGGCGAACGGCGGATATGTGCGCAAAGTCCACGCACTTTGAGGAGCAGGTCGGATAACCCCGGATAACTTTTCAGGAAGCACTGCACCACCAGGTTTAAGGTGTGAGCCAGGCAAGGAATGTGTTTCAGTTGGGAAAGGGAGATGGCAGCCATGAAATTCCTTCCGTTATCACTCACTACCTTGCCTGCCTCAAGATCTACAGTGCCCAGCCACGACTGCGTTTCTTGCTGCAAGAACTCGGACAGAACTTCCGCGGTGTGTCTGTTGTCGCCCAAACACTTCATAGCCAATACAGCCTGCTGACGTTTGCCAGTAGCTGCCCCATAATGGGAGACCTGGTGTGCAACAATGGCAGCTGCGGATGGAGTGGTTGTGCGACTGCGGTCTGTGGACGAGCTCTCGCTTCTGCAGGAGGACGAGGAGGAGGAGGAGGAGGGGGTGCGAACGGCTACAGCCAACTGTTTCCTAGACCGTGGGCTAGGCAGAACTGTCCCAAACTTGCTGTCCCCTGTGGACCCTGAATCCACCACATTTACCCAGTGTGCCGTGATGGACACGTAACGTCCCTGGCCATGCCTACTGGTCCATGCATCTGTTGTCAGGTGCACCTTTGTGCTCACAGATTGCCTGAGTGCATGGACGATGCGCTCTTTAACATGCTGGTGGAGGGCTGGGATGGCTTTTCTGGAAAAAAAGTGTCGACTGGGTAGCTCGTAGCGTGGTACAGCGTAGTCCATCAGGTCTTTGAAAGCTTCGCATTCAACTAACCGGTAGGGCATCATTTCTAACGAGATTAGTCTAGCTATGTGGGCGTTCAAACCCTGTGTACGCGGATGCGAGGCTAAGTACTTCCTTTTTCTAACCATAGTCTCATGTAGGGTGAGCTGGACTGGAGAGCTGGAGATCGTGGAACTAGCGGGGGTGCCGGTGGACATGGCAGACTGAGAGACGGTGGGAGATGGTATTGTTGCCGCCGGTGCCCTAGATGCAGTGTTTCCTACTACGAAACTGGAGATTCCCTGACCCTGACTGCTTTGGCCTGGCAAAGAAACCTGCACAGATACTGCAGGTGGTGCAGAAAATGGTGGCCCTACACTGCCGGAAGGGATGTTGCGTTGATGAGTAGCTTCATTGGCCGAGGGTGCTACAACCTTAAGGGACGTTTGGTAGTTAGTCCAAGCTTGCAAATGCATGGTGGTTAAATGTCTATGCATGCAACTTTTATTGAGACTTTTCAGATTCTGCCCTCTGCTTAAGGTAGTTGAACATTTTTGACAGATTACTTTGTGCTGATCAATTGGATGTTGTTTAAAAAAATGCCAGACTGCACTCTTTCTAGCATCGGATACCTTTTCAGGCATTGCAGACTGAGCTTTAACCGGATGGCCACGCTGTCCTCCAACAGGTTTTGACTTTGCCACGCGTTTTAGCCAAGATACGGGCCCGGCAGATGGAACCTGTTGCGATGTTGATGCCTGCTGCGGCCCCTCCTCCTCCGCTTCAGAACTGCTGCCGCCTGCACCCTGTTCCCCCAATGGCTGCCAATCGGGGTCAAGAACTGGGTCATCTATTACCTCTTCTTGTAGCTCGTGTGCAACTTCGTCTGTGTCACCGTGTCGGTCGGTGGTATAGCGTTCGTGATGGGGCAACATAGTCTCATCAGGGTCTGATTCTTGATCAGCACCCTGCGAGGGCAATGTTGTGGTCTGAGTCAAAGGACCAGCATAGTAGTCTGGCTGTGGCTGTGCATCAGTGCACTCCATGTCAGATTCAACTTGTAATGGGCATGGACTGTTAACTGCTTCACTTTCTAAGCCAGGGACGGTATGTGTAAAGAGCTCCATGGAGTATCCCGTTGTGTCGCCTGCTGCATTCTTCTCTGTTGTTGTTTTTGCTGAAGAGGACAAGGAAGCGACTTGTCCCTGACCGTGAACATCCACTAACGACGCGCTGCTTTTACTTTTACCAGTTTCACGAGAGGAGGCAAAAGAGCTAGAGGCTGAGTCAGCAAGATAAGCCAAAACTTGCTCTTGATGCTCCGGCTTTAAAAGCGGTTTTCCTACTCCCAGAAAAGGGAGGGTTCGAGGCCTTGTGTAGCCAGACGACGAACCTGGCTCCACAGCTCCAGACTTAGGTGCAATATTTTTTTTCCCACAACCACCTGATGCTCCACCACTACCACTACCCTCATTACCAGCTGACAATGAACGCCCCCGGCCACGACCTCTTCCACCAGACTTCCTCATTGTTTTAAAAACGTTACCAAACGAACGGTATTTGTTGCTGTCACACAACTTACACGGTGAGCTATAACTTCAGTATGATTTAGCTACCCCTTTACAGGTGGGTGAGACCACAACGAAAATCAGCCACAATGTTACACACTCTGTTGTTGTTGGCAACAAATGAGATGGCACACACGCAGGACTGTCACTGAAGCGCAAATGTAAATATTTATCTCCCACTGATTTGTGTTTGTTTTTTTTAAAAGGGAGACTTCAGAAAAAAAAAAAATTAAAAAAAAATTTTTTTTTTACAGAAGAATTTATAAAACAAATAAAATGAAATCATTGTTTCAGGGAGAATTTAGGAAAAAAAAAAAAAAAAAGGCTTTGTAGGGCCCACTGAGTGAGAGAGGACGCACACAGGAGTCAGGAGTGGCACACAAGCCCAGAGGCCAATATTAATCTCCCACCGATTGATTTAGTTATTTTTTTTGGTAGATTTTGGAACCCAAATCAAGCAAAAAAATTAATAGGCTTTCTATGGCCCACAATTGGGGAGAGAGAGAGAGATGGCACACCCAGGAGTCAAGACTGGCACACAAGCAGAAGGGGCAATATGAATCTCCCACAGATTTTTTTTTTTTTCAGGGAGACTTGAGAGAAAAAAAAATACAAAAAAAATGATTTTTTTCAGGAATAATTTAGAAACCAAAGAAAATAAAATGATTGTTTCAGGGAGAATTTAGAAAACAAATAAAACAAAAAATAGGCTTTCTAGGGCCCACTGAGTGACAGATGACGCACACAGGAGTCAGGAGTGGCACACAAGCCCAGAGGCCAATATTAATCTCCCACTGATTGATTTAGTTATTTTTTTTGGTAGATTTTGGAACCCAAATCAAGCAAAAAAATTAATAGGCTTTCTATGGCCCACAATTGGGGAGAGAGAGAGAGATGGCACACCCAGGAGTCAAGACTGGCACACAAGCAGAAGGGGCAATATGAATCTCCCACAGATTTTTTTTTTTTTTTTTTTCAGGGAGACTTTAGAGAAAAAAAAATACAAAAAAAATGATTTTTTTCAGGAATAATTTAGAAACCAAAGAAAATAAAATGATTTTTTCAGGGAGAATTTAGAAAACAAATAAAACAAAAAATAGGCTTTCTAGGGCCCACTGAGTGACAGATGACGCACACAGGAGTCAGGAGTGGCTGACAAGTCCAGAGGCCAATATTAATCTCCCACTGATTGATTTAGTGATTATTTTTGGTAGATTTTGGAACCCAAATCAAGCAAAAAAATTAATAGGCTTTCTATGGCCCACAATTGGGGAGAGAGAGAGAGATGGCACACCCAGGAGTCAAGACTGGCACACAAGCAGAAGGGGCGATATGAATCTCCCACAGATTTTTTTTTTTTTTCAGGGAGACTTTAGAGAAAAAAAAATACAAAAAAAATGATTTTTTTCAGGAATAATTTAGAAACCAAAGAAAATAAAATGATTTTTTCAGGGAGAATTTAGAAAACAAATAAAACAAAAAATAGGCTTTCTAGGGCCCACTGAGTGACAGATGACGCTCACAGGAGTCAGGAGTGGCACACAAGCCCAGAGGCCAATATTAATCTCCCACTGATTGATTTAGTGATTTTTTTTGGTAGATTTTGGAACCCAAATCAAGCAAAAAAATTAATAGGCTTTCTATGGCCCACTATTTGTGAGAGAGATGGCACGCTCAGGACTGGCACACAAGCCCAGAGGCCAATATTAATCTCCCATTTTTTTTTTTTCCAGGGAAAATTTATAAACCCAACAAAAAAAATAATAATAAATAGGCTTTCTATGGCCCACTATCTGAGAGAGAGAGATGGCACGCTTAGGACTGGCACACAAGCCCAAAGGCCAATATTAATCTCCCACTGATTGATTGATTGATTTTTTCAGGTAGAATTATGAACCCAAATCAACCAAAAAAATAAATAGGCTTTCTATGGCCCACTATTTGTGAGAGAGATGGCACGCTCAGGACTGGCACACAAGCCCAGAGGCCAATATTAATCTCCCACTTTTTTTTTTTTCCCAGGGAAAATTTATAAACCCAATAAAATAATAAAAAAATAGGCTTTCTATGGCCCACTATCTGAGAGAGAGAGAGATGGCACGCTTAGGACTGGCACACAAGCCCAAAGGCCAATATTAATCTCCCACTGATTGATTTATTGATTTTTTCAGGTAGAATTTAGAACCCAAATCAAGCAAAAAAATTAATAGGCTTTCTATGGCCCACTGAGTGAGAGATGGCACACACAGGAGTAAGGAGTGGCACACAAGCCCTGAGGCTAATATTTTTCTCCCACTGATTGATGTTGTGATTTTTTCTGGTAGATTTTGGAACCCAAATCAAGCAAAAAAATAAATAGGCTTTCTATGGCCCACTGAGTGAGAGATGACACAGACAGAGATGGCACTCTAGCAGAAATGTCAATCTTAATCTCCCACAAAAAAAAAACAAAAAAAAAAGGAACTGTCCTTCAATTACTATCTCCCTGCAGTAATCTCAGCCAGGTATGGCAGGCAGCAATAAGGAGTGGACTGATGCACAAATTAAATAAAAAGTGTGGACAAACAATCAAGATAGCTGTGCAGAAAGGAAGGAACAAGAGGATTTGTGCTTTGAAAAAAGCAGTTGGTTTGCACAGCGGCGTACACACAGCAATGCAGCTATCAGGGAGCCTTCTAGGGCAGCCCAATGAGCTACAGCGCTGAGGAAAAAAAAAAAAAAAGGAGCTTCCACTGTCCCTGCACACCGAAGGTGGTGTTGGGCAGTGGAAATCGCTACAGCACAAGCGGTTTTGTGGTTAATGGACCCTGCCTAACGCTATCCCTGCTTCTGACGAAGCGGCAGCAACCTCTCCCTAAGCTCAGATCAGCAGCAGTAACATGGCGGTCGGCGGGAACTCCCCTTTATAGCCCCTGTGACGCCGCAGACAGCAAGCCAATCACTGCAATGCCCTTCTCTAAGATGGTGGGGACCAGGACCTATGTCATCACGCTGCCCACACTCTGCGTTTACCTTCATTGGCTGAGAAATGGCGCTTTTCGCGTCATTGAAACGCGACTTTGGCGCGAAAGTCGCGTACCGCATGGCCGACCACGCACAGGGGTCGGATCGGGTTTCATGAAACTCGACTTCGCCAAAAGTCGGCGACTTTTGAAAATGTTCGACCCGTTTCGCTCAACCCCACTCCTAACTTCCTAACAGAAAAACGTATGTTTCAAAAATGATGCTAGTGTAAAGTAGACATATGGTAAATGTCTTTCATTAACTATTTGTGTGACATAACTAGCTGGTATGAGTAGAGGGTATTCTTAAACCCCGGGTAAAGGATACACCCAGCTTCATTCAGGACACAACTGACCTATTTAATAAACTATCAGCAATAGGTCCTCTACCAGAAGGAACCATCCTGGCCATCATGGATGTGGAATCTTTTGTACTCCAATATCCAACACCTGGATGGATTAAATGCCTGCAAATTCTTCCTGGAAAACACAGGGACAGATACGGATTCTGTGGTGAAACTTATAAAATTCATCCTCACCAACAATTACTTTGAATTTGACAACAAGATCTATCTACAGGCAAAGCAATGGGAAGTAAAATGGCTCCACAGTATGCAAATCTTTTCATGGCCAAGCTTGAAAGTGACTTTTTGTCCTTATGTCCCATCAGGCTTCTGGCCTACTACCGCTACATTGATGACATTTTTATCATCTGGATGGAGTCTGAGCCACAGTTAAAGACGTTCCATGAACAGTTTAATCAATTTCATCCCACCATCAAATCGACACTAAACTACTCCTGCACTGAAATTAACTTTTTGGACACCATCATTAAGCTGCAGAACAATGAAATAGAGACATCCCTGTATCAGAAGCTAATCGACCGTCCAACATACCTTAAATGGGACAGTTTCCATCCAAAGCACATAAAAACTCTATTGTCTACAGCCAAGCCATCAGATACAATCGTATATGTTCCCACCCAATGGATAGAGATAAGAGGGGAATAGAGAAGGAGATCTTGTGAGGAGCGGAGGTTGTGGAGGTTGTAGTATATATCTGTGTGTCATCTCCTCCTGTATATAGTAACATAGTAACATAGTTAGTAAGGCCGAAAAAAGACATTTGTCCATCCAGTTCAGCCTATATTCCATCATAATAAATCCCCAGATCTACGTCCTTCTACAGAACCTAATAATTGTATGATACAATATTGTTCTGCTCCAGGAAGACATCCAGGCCTCTCTTGAACCCCTCGACTGAGTTCGCCATCACCACCTCCTCAGGCAAGCAATTCCAGATTCTCACCGCCCTAACAGTAAAGAATCCTCTTCTATGTTGGTGGAAAAACCTTCTCTCCTCCAGACGCAAAGAATGCCCCCTTGTGCCCGTCACCTTCCTTGGTATAAACAGATCCTCAGCGAGATATTTGTATTGTCCCCTTATATACTTATACATGGTTATTAGATCGCCCCTCAGTCGTCTTTTTTCTAGACTAAATAATCCTAATTTCGCTAATCTATCTGGGTATTGTAGTTCTCCCATCCCCTTTATTAATTTTGTTGCCCTCCTTTGTACTCTCTCTAGTTCCATTATATCCTTCCTGAGCACCGGTGCCCAAAACTGGACACAGTACTCCATGTGCGGTCTAACTAGGGATTTGTACAGAGGCAGTATAATGCTCTCATCATGTGTATCCAGACCTCTTTTAATGCTCCCCATGATCCTGTTTGCCTTGGCAGCTGCTGCCTGTCAGATTTACCCAGTGGTTTCCCATTCAGTGTGTAATGGTGACATTGATTCCTTCTTCCCATGTGTATAACCTTACATTTATCATTGTTAAACCTCATCTGCCACCTTTCAGCCCAAGTTTCCAACTTATCCAGATCCATCTGTAGCAGAATACTATCTTCTCTTGTATTAACTGCTTTACATAATTTTGTATCATCTGCAAATATCGATATTTTACTGGGTAATCCTTCTACCAGATCATTAATGAATATGTTGAAGAGAACAGGTCCCAATACTGACCCCTGCGGTAACCCACTGGTCACAGCGACCCAGTTAGAGACTATACCATTTATAACCACCCTCTGCTTTCTATCACTTAGCCAGTTACTAACCCATTTACACACATTTTCCCCCAGACCAAGCATTCTCATTTTGTGTACCAACCTCTTGTGCGGCACGGTATCAAACGCTTTGGAAAAATCGAGATATACCACGTCCAATGACTCACCGTGGTCCAGCCTATAGCTTACCCCTTCATAAAAACTGATTAGATTGGTTTGACAGGAGCGATTTCTCATAAACCCATGCTGATATGGAGTTAAACAGTTATTCTCATTGAGATAATCCAGAATAACATCCCTCAGAAACCCTTCAAATATTTTACCAACAATAGAGGTTAGATTTACTGCCCTATAATTTCCAGGTTCACTTTTAGAGCCCTTTTTGAATATTGGCATCACATTTGCTATGCGCCAATCCTGCGGAACAGACCCTGTCGCTATAGAGTCCCTAAAAATAAGAAATAATGGTTTATCTATTACATTACTTAGTTCTCTTAGTACTCGTGGGTGTATGCCATCCGGACCCGGAGATTTATCTATTTTAATCTTATTTAGCCGGTTTCGCACCTCTTCTTGGGTTAGATTGGTGACCCTTAATATAGGGTTTTCATTGTTTCTTGGGATTTCACCTAGCATTTCATTTTCCACCGTGAATACCGTGGAGAAGAAGGTGTTTAATATGTTAGCTTTTTCCTCGTCATCTACAACCATTCTTTCCTCACTATTTTTTAAGGGGCCTACATTTTCAGTTTTTATTCTTTTACTATTGATATAGTTGAAGAACAGTTTGGGATTAGTTTTACTCTCCTTAGCAATGTGCTTCTCTGTTTCCTTTTTGGCAGCTTTAATTAGTTTTTTAGATAAAGTATTTTTCTCCCTATAGTTTTTTAGAGCTTCAATGGTGTCATCCTGCTTTAGTAGTGCAAATGCTTTCTTTTTACTGTTAATTGCCTTTCTTACTTCTTTGTTTAGCCACATTGGGTTTTTCCTATTTCTAGTCCTTTTATTCCCACAAGGTATAAACCGCTTACAGTGCCTATTTAGGATGTTCTTAAACATTTCCCATTTATTATCTGTATTCTTATTTCTGAGGATATTGTCCCAGTCTACCAGATTAAGGGCATCTCTAAGCTGGTCAAACTTTGCCTTCCTATAGTTTATACCTGTGTGTCATTTCTCCTGTATATAGTATATATCTGTGTGTCATCTCCCCTGGATAAAGTATATATCTGTATGTCATCTCCTCCTGTATTAGACCGCGTTCACACGTTATTTGGTCAGTATTTTTACCTCAGAATTTGTAAGCTAAATAGACAGCATGATAAATCCCCAGCCAATAGGAAGTCCTCCCCCGTGGCAGTATATATTAGCTCACACATACACATAATAGACAGGTTATGTGACTGACAGCTGCCGTATTTCCTATATGGTACATTTGTTGCTCTTGTAGTTTGTCTGCTTATTAATCAGATTTTTATTTTTGAAGGATGATACCAGACTTGTGTGTGTTTTAGGGTGAGTTTCATGTGTCAAGTTGTGTGTGTTGAGTTGCATGTGGCTACATGCATGTAGCAACTTTTGTGAGATGAGTTTTGTGTGGCGACATGCGTGTAGCAACTTTTTGTGTGTTGAGTTGCATGTGACAGGTTAGTGTAGCAAGTTGTGTGCAGCAAGTTTTGCGCATGGCGAGTTTTGCGTGTGGCGAGTTTTATGTGTGGTGTGTTTTGAGTATGTGCAAGTCTTGTGTGAGGCAACTTTTGCATGTGTTGCAACTTTTGTGCATGTGGCAATATTTCCGCATGTGCAAGTTTTGCGTGTGGTGAGTTTTGCGCGTGGCGAGTTTTGAGTGGCGACTTTTATGTTGGGAGGGTGGTGTATGTGTGGTGAAATATGTGCTGAGGGTGGTATATGTGTTCAAGCACGTGGTAGTGTGTGGCGCATTTGGTGTGTGTGTTCATATCCCCGTGTGTGGTGAGTATCCCATGTCGGAGCCCCACCTTGGTAACTGTACGGTATAAACTCTTTGGCGCCATCGCTCTCACTCTTTACGTCCCCCTTGTTCACATCTGGCAGCTGTCAATTTGCCTCCAACACTTTTCCTTTCACTTTTTCCCCATGTAGATAGGGGCAAAATTGTTTGGTGAATTGGAACGCGCGGGGTTAAAATTTTGCCTCACAACATAGCCTATGACGGTGCAGATGCCAATCCCAAACATACACACATACACACACACATCCAACTTTATGTATTTTATATATATATATATATTTATTTATATATATACTAGATGGCAGCCCGATTCTAAAGAATCGGGAGTCTAGAATCCATATATACTTTATTTATTCAAATGTAAAAATAATACAATTAATAAATAATAGTAAGAAAGAACAAAAAATGGCTGCACTCACCAGCTCTTGACAATTCTTGTTATTTAAGGTACAGTTACACAGGATCCATGAACATGCTTATGAGGGGAGGGATGAAAGACATCAGACGACAACTTTGCGTGTTGTGGCAAATGCCACAACAACGGTTCTTTGCTTAAGAACAATGTCAGGTAGTAGGAAAATAGCCAGTTAATAATAGGCAATAGTTCTTTGCAGGAATGCAGATATTAATAAATAGGCAGTTTATATTGCAGAGAAATTGCTGGGCAATAATGGACAATTTCCTTATGTGGCAAATAATAGAGCAATATACCCAATGTGGCAAAGAAGAGGTTAATAAACGGCAGTCTCTCAGTATAACAGTCAGTGAACAATAGGCAGTATATGGAGAAAACACCAAACAAAAGTTCAAAATTGGTGTGAAAATGTCACTGAACCACTTCACAACTAAATATATATAGTTTTGGTAAATGGTATTATCATTTTTTTGACGAAATTCGGCAGGAGCTTGAAGAGCAACGTCACTGGGCCCGCCTCCACGCAGTAGAAACTTGCTGTGAGGTAAAAATTCAAAAATCACACCAAAATGGCGGGCAGAGTGTGTCACAGTACGGCACGTTTCTGATTGGTCGCTCGCAGCAGGCGGCAACCAATCAGACACTGTTGACGTCACTTATCTCCGGACATTAGCTCCGGACATTATCTCCGGACATTAGCTCCGGACAGGAAGTTGGCACAAATTGCAGGAAGTAGTATTCTAGGCAATTATATATATATATATATATATATATATATATATATATATATACAGTATGTATATATATTTATAGTGGTTGTGGAAAGTATTCAGACCCATTAAATTTTTCACTGTTTGTTTCATTGCATTGCAGCCATTTGGTGAATTAAAAAAAGTTAATTTTTTATATGATTGTACACTCTGCAACCCATCTTGACTAAAACAATAACAGAAATGTAGAAATTTTTGCATATTTAATAAAAAAGAAACACTGATATATGATAGGGTCATAAGTATTCAGATCATTTTCTCAGACACTCAAATTTAAGTTACATGCAGTCCATTTCCTTGTGATCCTCCTTGAGATGATTCTACTCCTTCATTGAAGGCCAACTGTGTTTAATTAAACTGATAGGACTTGATTTGGAAAGGCACACACCTGTCTATATAAGACCTCACAGCTCATAGTGCATGTCAGACCAAATGAGAATCATGAGGTCAAAAGAACTGGCCAAGAAGCTCAGAGACAGACTTGTGGCAAGGCACAGATCAGGTCTAGCTTACAATAGAATTTTTGCAGTACTCAAGGTTCCTAAGAGCACAGTGGCCTCCATAATTCTTAAATGGAAGAACTTTGGGAACACCAGAAGTCTTCTTAGACCTAGTCGTCCAGCCAAACTGATCAATCATGGTAGAAGAGCATTGGTGAGAGAGGTAAAGAAGAACCCCAAGATCACTGTGATTGAGCTCCAGAAGGGAGATAAGAGAAAGTTCCAAAAACTCAACTATCACTGCAGCCCTCCACCAGTCAGGCATTTATGGCAGAGTGGCCAGACAGAACCCTCTCCTCAGTGCGGAACATATGAAAGGCCGTATAGAGTTGTTAGTCGCCAAGATTCTCCCACTGCACAGGACAGATCCTAAGCCTTATCTGCCTTTGCGGTTTCCCATTTGGACTCGGCCACTGTGGGTGCTGCTCAGCGTAGACATCGGTACCAGCCTCTTGCTCAGGCTCTCAGTGTTCATTTGGTTACTGCTGGCTCTCCAGCCAAGTCTATGGCAATCAGCGATAGGCAGCTGAACACTAACACTGTTTAGTCTAAGTCAAGAAATCACCTTACTGAGCATGTCTGTGATGTGGCATCTTCCTATTGGTGGTCGGATGTCTCCTGATCTGGTGATGTGGCAGCTCCAGGGTGGTCCGCAGGCGATGTCTCGGCTGACTGGGAGTGAGTGTTTGGGGTGGAACCTTTTGTACAAAAAATCCCCAATGGTGCCCGCTGGCGTGCTAGTATCAATTACAGTATGTGTGACTATATGAGTAGAGGTTCAACCACTCTGTCTGCAAGTGTTGTTTGTCTGTCTAGCTTTGGGACTGTACACATAAGCAGGCAGCTAGCATCAGTGGGGGCAATTATCTGTTTGAATTATCATTTGTTACCTACATGTGTGTGGTTAGCACAGTAGAGTTTCAGAGCAAGCTCAACCCTTAGTCAGGGTATTACTCACAGCATCTATTTCATTCCTGTGTGCGATTGACACGGTTCTGTTGCAGTGCCAGTTCAGTTCATGTGCTTGTCCTGTGATGTTTAACACATAGTACTTGTTTGTACTTTTCCTTTCTGTGGAGTAACTGAGTTTGGAACTCAGCGCCCTGTTCACACTGAGTGGCATAAACTCAATGTGTACAAGTAATCACTCGCCAAGTGTTCCATCATTGCTCACTAGCAGCAGTTTAACATCTCTGCACAGTCACAGTGGGCCCCGGGTTGTGATTGCATTTTATTATTAATCTTATTTAGTGCAATCCGCCAACCCTAACAAGGGTTTGCTAAAAAACACATGAAGGACTCCCAATCTATGAGAAATAAGATTCTCTGGTCGGACGAGACGAAGGCAGACCTTTTTTGTGATAATTCTAAGTGGTATGTGTGGAGAAAACCAGGCACTACTCATTACCTCCCCAATACAATCCCAACCGTGAAACATGTTGATGGCAGCATCATGCTATGGGGGTGTTTTTCAGCTGCAAGAACAGGGTGACTGGTTGTCATTGAGGAAAACATGAATGTGGCCAAGTACAGAGGTATCCTGGATGAAAACCTCTTCCAGAGTGCTATGGACCTCAGACTTGGCCAAAGGTTCACCTTTCAACAAGACAATGACCTTAAGAACACAGCTAAAATAACAAAGCAGTGGCTTCAGAACAACTGTGTGACCATTCTTGACTGGAACAGCCATAGCCCTGACCTAACCTCAATTGAGCATTTCTTTAGAGACCTAAAAATGGCTGTCCACTAAGGTTCACCATCCAACCTGATGGAACTGGAGAGGATCTGCAAGGAAGAATGCAGAGGATCCCAAAATCCAGGTGTGAAAAACTTGTTGCATCATTCCCAAGAAGACTAATGGCTGTACTAGCTGAAAAGGGTGCTTCTATTCAATACTGAGAAAAGGGTCTGAATACTTATGACCATGTGATATTTCAATTTTTCCTTTTTAATAAATTTGCAAAAATTACTAGATTTCTGCTTTTTTCCAATTAAGATGGGGTGCTGAGTATAGATAATGAGAAAAAATTAACGTTTTAGAATTTATCAAATAGCTGCAATGAAACAAAGAGTGAAAAATTCAAAGGGGTCTGAATACTTTCTGTACTCACTGTATATATATATATATATATATATATATATATATATATGTACAGTAGATGCAGTTGTATGAAAAAGTTTGGGCACCCCTACTAATCTTAAGCTCAATGTTTTATATGTTTTTTTGCAACAGCTATTTCAGTTCCATATATCTAATAACTATTGGACACAGTAAGGTTTCTGCCTTGAAATGAGGTTTATTGTACTAACAGAAAATGTGCAATCTGCATTCAAACAAAATTTGACAGGTGCATAAGTATGGGCACCATTATCATTTTCTTGTTTTAAATACTCCTACCTACTTGTTACTGACTTACTAAAGCACTTTTTTGGGTTTTCTAACCTCATTGAGCTTTGAACTTTATAGCCAGGTGTATGAAATCATGAGAAAAGCCACTTAAAGTGGCGCCCAAACTTTTTCATATAACTGTATATACAGTACAGACCAAAGTTTGGACACACCTTCTCATTCAAAGATTTTTCTGTATTTTCATGACTATAAAAATTGTACATTCACACTGATGGCATCAAAACTATGAATTAACACATGTGGAATTGTATACTTAACAAAAAAGTGTGAAACAACTGAAATTATGTCTTATATTCTAGGTTCTTCAAAGTAGCCACCTTTTGCTTTGATGACTGCTTTGCACACTCTTGGCATTCTCTTGATGAGCTTCAAGAGGTAGTCACCGGGAATGGTCTTCCAACAATCTTGAAGGAGTTCCCAGAGATGCTTAGCACTTGTTGGCCTTTTTGCCTTCACTCTATGGTCCAGCTCAGCCCAAACCATGTCGATTTGATTCAGGTCTGGTGACTGTGGAGGCCAGGTCATCTGGCATAGCACCCCATCACTCTCCTTCTTGGTGAAATAGCCCTTACACAGCCTGGAGGTGTGTTCGGGGTCATTGTCCTGTTGAAAAATAAATGATAGTCCAACTAAACACAAACCAGATGGAATAGCATGCCGCTGCAAGATGCTGTGATAGCCATTCTGGTTCAGTATGCCTTAAGTTTTGAATAAATCCCCAACAGTGTCACCAGCAAAGCACCCCCACCATCACACCTCCTCCTCCATGCTTCACGGTGGGAACCAGGCATGTAAAGTCCATCCGTTCACCTTTTCTGTTTCGCCCAAAGACACGGTGGTTGGAACCAAAGATCTCAAATTTGGACTGATCAGACCAAAACACAGATTTCCACTGGTCTAATGTCCATTTCTTGGGTTATTTATCTCAAAAAAGTCTCTTCTGCTTGTTGCCTGTCCTTAGCAGTGGTTTCCTAGCAGCTATTTTACCATGAAGGCCTGCTGCACAAAGTCTCCTCTTAACAGCTATTGTAGAGATGTGTCTGCTGCTAGAACTCTGTGTGGCATTGACCTGGTCTCTAATCTGAGCTGCTGTTAACCTGCAATTTCTGAGGCTGGTGACTCGGATAAACTTATTCTTAAAGCAGAGGTGAATCTTGGTCTTCCTTTCTTGGGGCGGTCCTCATGTGAGCCAGTTTCTTTGTAGCGCTTGATGTTTTTTCCCACTGCACTTGGGGACACTTCCAAAGTTTTCCCAATTTTTGAGACTTACTGACCTTCATTTCTTAAAGTAATGATGGCAACTTGTTTTTCTTTGCTCAGCTGCTTTTTTCTTGCCATAATACAAATTCTAACAGTCTATTCAGTAGGACTATCAGCTGTGTATCCACCAGACTTCTGCACAACAAAACTGATGGTCCCAACCCCATTTATAAGGCAAGAAATCCCACTTATTAAACCTGACAGGGCACACCTGTGAAGTGAAAACCATTCCCAGTAACTACCACTTGAAGCTCATCAAGAGAATGCCAAGAGTGTGCAAAGCAGTCATCAAAGCAACAGGAGGCAACTTTGAAGAACCTAGAATATAAGACATAATTTCAGTTGTTTCACATTTTTTTGTTAAGTATATAAATCAACTTGTGTTAATTCATAGGTTTGATGCCTTCAGTGTGAATGTACAATTTTCATAGTCATGAAAGTACAGAAAAATATTTAAATGAGGTGTGTCCAAACTTTTGATCCGTAATATATATATATATATATATATATATATATATATATGTATATATATATATATATATATATGTGTATATATATATATATATATATATATATATATATATATACAGTCATGGCCAAAAGTATTGACGCCCTGCAATTCTGTCAGATAATACTCATCTTTTCATCCTGAAAATGATTGCAAACACAAATTATTTTAATTTGTCTTAAATGAAAAAACACAAAAAGAATTGTCCTAAAGCCAAATTGGATATAATTCCACACCAAACATAAAAAAGGGGGTGGACAAAAGTATTGGCACTGTTTGAAAATCATGTGATGCTTCTCTAATTATTTGTGTAATTAACAGCACCTGTAACTTACCTGTGGCACCTAACAGGTGTTGGCAATAACTAAATCACACTTGCAGCCAGTTGACATGGATTAAAGTTGACTCAACCTCTGTCCTATGTCCTTGTGTGTACCGCATTGAGCATGGAGAAAAGAAAGAAGTCCAAAGAACTGTCTGAGGACTTGAGAAACCAAATTGTGAGGAAGCATGAGCAATCTCAAGGCTACAAGTCCATCTCCAAAGACCTGAATGTTCCTGTGTCTAGCGTGCACAGTGTCATCAAGAAGTGTAAAGCCCATGGCACTGTGGCTAACCTCCCTAGATGTGGACAGAAAAGAAAAATTGACAAGAGATTTCAACGCAAGATTGTGCGGATGTTGGATAAAGAACCTCGACTAACATCCAAACAAGTTCAAGCTGCCCTGCAGTCCGAGGGTACAACAATGTCAACCCGTTACTATCCGTCGGCATCTGAATGAAAAGGGGCTGTATGGTAGGAGACCCAGGAAGACCCCACTTCTTACCCCGAGACATAAAAAGGCCAGGCTGGAGTTTGCCAAAACTTACCTGAAAAAGCCTAAAACGTTTTGGAAGCATGTTCTCTGGTCAGATGAGACAAAAGTAGAGCTTTTTGGGCAAAGGCATCAACATAGAGTTTACAAGAGAATAAAGAGGCATTCAAAGAAAAGAACACGGTCCCTACAGCCAAACATGGCGGAGGTTCCCTGATGTTTTGGGGTTGCTTTGCTGCCTCTGGCACTGGACTGCTTGACCGTTTGCATGGCATTATGAAGTCTGAAGACTACCAACATATTTTGCAGCATAATGTAAGGCCCATTGTGAAAAAGCTGGGTCTCCCTCAGAGGTCATGGGTCTTCCAGCAGGACAATGACCCAAAACACACTTCAAGAAGCACTAGAAAATGGTTTGAGAGAACACACTGGAGACTTCTAAGGTGGCCAGCAATGAGTCCAGACCTGAATCCCATAGAACACCTGTGGAGAGATCTAAAAATGGCAGTTTGGAGAAGGCACCCTTCAAATATCAGGGACCTGGAGCAGTTTGCCAAAGAAGAATGGTCTAAAATTCCAGCAGAGCATTGTAAGAAACTCATTGATGGTTACCGGAAGCTGTTGGTCGCAGTTATTTTGGCTAAACGTTGTGCAACAAAGTATTAGGCTGAGGGTGCCAATACTTTTGTCTGGCCCATTTTTGGAGTTTTGTGTGAAATGATCAATGTTTTGCTTTCTGCTTCATTCTCTTTTGTGTTTTTTCATTTAAGACAAATTAAATGAAGATAATAATACCAAATAATTTGTGTTTGCAATCATTTTCAGGAAGAAAATGAGTATTATCTGACAGAATTGCAGGGGTGTCAATACTTTTGGCCATGACTGTATATATATATATATATATATATATATATATATATATACTAGCTATTGAACCCGTTCTACGCCCGGGTGGCGAGCATTTATATTGGTATATGGTCTCCATCCTGTCATGTGCTGCTCCGTCCTGCGACCCCATCCTGTCATGTGCTGCACCCATCCTGCGTCCCCATCCTGTCATGTGCTGCACCCATCCTGCGTCCCCATCCTGTCATGTGCTGCTCCATCCTGCATCCCCATCCTGTCATGTGCTGCACCCATCCTGCGTCCCAATCCTGTCATGTGCTGCACCCATCCTGCGTCCCCATCCTGTCGTCATGTGCTGCACCCATCCTGTGCCCCCATCCTGTCATTTGCTGCACCCATCCTGCGTCCCCATCCTGGTATGTGCTGCACCCATCCTGCATCCCCATCCTGCGTCCCCATCCTGTCATGTGCTGCACCCATCCTGCGTCCCCATCCTGTCATGTGCTGCACCCATCCTGCGTCCCCATCCTGTCATGTGCTGCACCCACCCTGCACCCCCATCCTGTCATGTGCTGCACCCATCCTGCGTCCCCATCCTGGTATGTGCTGCACCCATCCTGCGTCCCCATCCTGCGTCCCCATCCTGTCATGTGCTGCACCCATCCTGCATCCCCATCCTGGTATGTGCTGCACCCATCCTGCGTCCCCATCCTGTCATGTGCTGCACCCATCCTGCGTCCCCATCCTGTCATGTGCTGCACCCATCCTGCGTCCCCATCCTGTCATGTGCTGCACCCATCCTGCGCCCCCATCCTGTCATGTGCTGCACCCATCCTGCGTCCCCATCCTGGTATGTGCTGCACCCATCCTGCGTCCCCATCCTGCGTCCCCATCCTGTCATGTGCTGCACCCATCCTGCGTCCCCATCCTGGTATGTCCTGCACCCATCCTGCGTCCCCATCCTGCGTCCCCATCCTGCGTCCCCATCCTGTCATGTGCTGCACCCATCCTGCGTCGCCATCCTGTCATGTGCTGCACCCATCCTGCATCCCCATCCTGTCATGTGCTGCACCCATCCTGCGTCGCCATCCTGTCATGTGCTGCACCCATCCTGCGCCCCCATCCTGTCATATGCTGCACCCATCCTGCGTCCCCATAATGCGTCCCCATCCTGTCATGTGCTGCACCCATCCTGCGTCCCCATCTGGGTATGTGCTGCACCCATCCTGCGTCCCCATCCTGTCATGTGCTGCACCCATCCGGTGGCCTGAGCAGGCGCGCTGTGGGGGTCAGGTGCCGGTATCGCCGCCAGCTCAGGCCCCCCAGCACTTAACTATATTCACCTGTCCTGCTTTCCACCACTGGGCGCCGCCATCTTCCCGGTCTCCTGGCTGTGACTGTTCAGTCAGAGGGCGGCGCCGGCGCGCATTAAGCGCGTCATCGCACCCTCTGAACTGAAGGTCACAGGCCGAAGACCGGGAAGATGGCGGCGCTCAGCGGTGGAACGCAGGACAGGTGAATATGGCCAATACTCACCCTCCTGGCGGTCCCTGCTTCTCTGTTGGAGATCGCGGTGTGCATTCAGTGTGAACGCTACCGCGATCTCCCGGGAGCGTCACTCTGTGAGGCCCAGACTGCGCCGGCGCTTGCACCTGCGCAGTCTATAAAGGCTTCGGACAGAGTGACGCTCCCAGCGTTATATTATAGATATATATATATATATATATATATACAGTCATGGACAAAAATTTTGAGAATGAGACAAATATTAATTTTTCCAAAGTCTACTGCTTCATTTTTTCTAATGGCAATTTGCATAGACTCCTGAATGTCAGAGTGATCAGCTTAACAGCAATTACTGTACTTGCAAAGTCAATATTTGCCCAGAAAATGAACTTTAACCCCCAAAACACATTTCAACATCATTGCATTCCTGCCTTAAAAGGAGCAGCTAACATCGTTTTAGTGATTGATCCATTAACACAGGTTTGGGTGTTGATGAGGACAGGGCTGGCGATCAATCAGTCATGATTAAGTAAGAATGACATCACTGGACACTTTAAAAGGAGGCTGGTGCTTGGTATCATTTTTTCTCTTCAGTTAAACATGGTTATCTCTAAAGAAACACGTGCAGCCATCATTGCACTGCACAAAAATGGCCTAACAGGAAAGAGTATCGCAGCTACAAAGATTGCACCTCAGTCAACAATCTATCGCATCATCAAGAACTTCAAGGAGAGAGCTTCCATTGTTGTCAAATAGGCTCTAGGGTGCCCAAGAAAGACCAGCAAGCGCCAGGACCATATCTTAAAACTGTTTCAGCTGCGGGATCAGACTACCAGCAGTGCCGAGCTTGCTCAGGAATGGCAGCAGGCTGGTGTGAGTGCTTCTGCACGCACTGTGAGGCGGAGACTCTTTGAGCAAGGCCTGGTTTCAAGGAGGGCAGCAAAGAAGCCACTTCTCTCCAGAAAAACATCAGGGACCGACTGATATTCTGCAAAAGGTACAGGGAGTGGACTGCTGAGGACTGGGGCAAAGTCATTTTCTCTGATGAATCCCCTTTTCGATTGTTTGGGACATCTGTTAAACAGCTTATTCGGAGAAGAAGAGGTGAGCGCTAGGGTTGAGCGAAACGGGTCGAACATTTTCAAAAGTCGCCGACTTTTGGCGAAGTCGAGTTTCATGAAACCCGATCCGACCCCTGTGCGTGGTCGGCCATGCGGTACGCGACTTTCGCGCCAAAGTCGCGTTTCAATGACGCGAAAAGCGCCATTTCTCAGCCAATGAAGGTAAACGCAGAGTGTGGGCAGCGTGATGACATAGGTCCTGGTCCCCACCATCTTAGAGAAGGGCATTGCAGTGATTGGCTTGCTGTCTGCGGCGTCACAGGGGCTATAAAGGGGAGTTCCCGCCGACCGCCATGTTACTGCTGCTGATCTGAGCTTAGGGAGAGGTTGCTGCCGCTTCGTCAGAAGCAGGGATAGCGTTAGGCAGGGTCCATTAACCACAAAACCGCTTGTGCTGTAGCGATTTCCACTGCCCAACACCACCTTCGGTGTGCAGGGACAGTGGAAGCTCCTTTTTTTTTTTTTTTCCTCAGCGCTGTAGCTCATTGGGCTGCCCTAGAAGGCTCCCTGATAGCTGCATTGCTGTGTGTACGCCGCTGTGCAAACCAACTGCTTTTTTCAAAGCACAAATCCTCTTGTTCCTTCCTTTCTGCACAGCTATCTTGTTTGTTTGTCCACACTTTTTATTTAATTTGTGCATCAGTCCACTCCTTATTGCTGCCTGCCATACCTGGCTGAGATTACTGCAGGGAGATAGTAAATGAAGGACAGTTCCTTTTTTTTTTGTTTTTTTTTTTGTGGGAGATTAAGATTGACATTTCTGCTAGAGTGCCATCTCTGTCTGTGTCATCTCTCACTCAGTGGGCCATAGAAAGCCTATTTATTTTTTTGCTTGATTTGGGTTCCAAAATCTACCAGAAAAAATCACAACATCAATCAGTGGGAGAAAAATATTGGCCTCAGGGCTTGTGTGCCACTCCTTACTCCTGTGTGTGCCATCTCTCACTCAGTGGGCCATAGAAAGCCTATTAATTTTTTTGCTTGATTTGGGTTCTAAATTCTACCTGAAAAAATCAATAAATCAATCAGTGGGAGATTAATATTGGCCTTTGGGCTTGTGTGCCAGTCCTAAGCGTGCCATCTCTCTCTCTCTCAGATAGTGGGCCATAGAAAGCCTATTTTTTTATTATTTTATTGGGTTTATAAATTTTCCCTGGAAAAAAAAAAAAGTGGGAGATTAATATTGGCCTCTGGGCTTGTGTGCCAGTCCTGAGCGTGCCATCTCTCTCACAAATAGTGGGCCATAGAAAGCCTATTTATTTTTTTGGTTGATTTGGGTTCATAATTCTACCTGAAAAAATCAATCAATCAATCAGTGGGAGATTAGTATTGGCCTTTGGGCTTGTGTGCCAGTCCTAAGCGTGCCATCTCTCTCTCTCAGATAGTGGGCCATAGAAAGCCTATTTGTTATTATTTTTTTTATTGGGTTTATAAATTTTCCCTGGAAAAAAAAAAATGGGAGATTAATATTGGCCTCTGGGCTTGTGTGCCAGTCCTGAACGTGCCATCTCTCTCACAAATAGTGGGCCATAGAAAGCCTATTTATTTTTTTGGTTGATTTGGGTTCATAATTCTACCTGAAAAAATCAATCAATCAATCAGTGGGAGATTAGTATTGGCCTTTGGGCTTGTGTGCCAGTCCTAAGCGTGCCATCTCTCTCTCTCAGATAGTGGGCCATAGAAAGCCTATTTATTATTATTTTTTTTATTGGGTTTATAAATTTTCCCTGGAAAAAAAAAAAAATGGGAGATTAATATTGGCCTCTGGGCTTGTGTGCCAGTCCTGAGCGTGCCATCTCTCTCACAAATAGTGGGCCATAGAAAGCCTATTAATTTTTTTGCTTGATTTGGGTTCCAAAATCTACCTGAAAAAAATCACTAAATCAATCAGTGGGAGATTAATATTGGCCTCTGGGCTTGTGTGCCACTCCTGACTCCTGTGTGCGTCATCTGTCACTCAGTGGGCCCTAGAAAGCCTATTTTTTGTTTTATTTGTTTTCTAAATTCTCCCTGAAACAATCATTTTATTTTCTTTGGTTTCTAAATTATTCCTGAAAAAAATCATTTTTTTTGTATTTTTTTTTCTCTCAAGTCTCCCTGAAAAAAAAAAAAAAAAAAATCTGTGGGAGATTCATATTGCCCCTTCTGCTTGTGTGCCAGTCTTGACTCCTGGGTGTGCCATCTCTCTCTCTCTCCCCAATTGTGGGCCATAGAAAGCCTATACATTTTTTTGCTTGATTTGGGTTCCAAAATCTACCAAAAAAAATCACTAAATCAATCAGTGGGAGATTAATATTGGCCTCTGGGCTTGTGTGCCACTCCTGACTCCTGTGTGCGTCATCTGTCACTCAGTGGGCCCTAGAAAGCCTATTTTTTGTTTTATTTGTTTTCTAAATTCTCCCTGAAACAATCATTTTATTTTCTTTGGTTTCTAAATTATTCCTGAAAAAAATCATTTTTTTTGTATTTTTTTTTCTCTCAAGTCTCCCTGAAAAAAAAAAAAAAAAAAAAAAAAAAATCTGTGGGAGATTCATATTGCCCCTTCTGCTTGTGTGCCAGTCTTGACTCCTGGGTGTGCCATCTCTCTCTCTCTCCCCAATTGTGGGCCATAGAAAGCCTATTAATTTTTTTGCTTGATTTGGGTTCCAAAATCTACCAAAAAAAATCACTAAATCAATCAGTGGGAGATTAATATTGGCCTCTGGGCTTGTGTGCCACTCCTGACTCCTGTGTGCGTCATCTGTCACTCAGTGGGCCCTAGAAAGCCTATTTTTTGTTTTATTTGTTTTCTAAATTCTCCCTGAAACAATCATTTTATTTTCTTTGGTTTCTAAATTATTCCTGAAAAAAATCATTTTTTTGGTATTTTTTTTTCTCTCAAGTCTCCCTGAAAAAAAAAAAAAAAAAAAAATCTGTGGGAGATTCATATTGCCCCTTCTGCTTGTGTGCCAGTCTTGACTCCTGGGTGTGCCATCTCTCTCTCTCTCCCCAATTGTGGGCCATAGAAAGCCTATTAATTTTTTTGCTTGATTTGGGTTCCAAAATCTACCAAAAAAAATAACTAAATCAATCGGTGGGAGATTAATATTGGCCTCTGGGCTTGTGTGCCACTCCTGACTCCTGTGTGCGTCCTCTCTCACTCAGTGGGCCCTACAAAGCCTTTTTTTTTTTTTTTTTTCCTAAATTCTCCCTGAAACAATGATTTCATTTTATTTGTTTTATAAATTCTTCTGTAAAAAATAATTTTTTTTTAATTTTTTTTTTTCTGAAGTCTCCCTTTTAAAAAAAACAAACACAAATCAGTGGGAGATAAATATTTACATTTGCGCTTCAGTGACAGTCCTGCGTGTGTGCCATCTCATTTGTTGCCAACAACAACAGAGTGTGTAACATTGTGGCTGATTTTCGTTGTGGTCTCACCCACCTGTAAAGGGGTAGCTAAATCATACTGAAGTTATAGCTCACCGTGTAAGTTGTGTGACAGCAACAAATACCGTTCGTTTGGTAACGTTTTTAAAACAATGAGGAAGTCTGGTGGAAGAGGTCGTGGCCGGGGGCGTTCATTGTCAGCTGGTAATGAGGGTAGTGGTAGTGGTGGAGCATCAGCTGGTCGTGGGAAAAAAAATATTGCACCTAAGTCTGGAGCTGTGGAGCCAGGTTCGTCGTCTGGCTACACAAGGCCTCGAACGCTCCCTTTTCTGGGAGTAGGAAAACCGCTTTTAAAGCCGGAGCAGCAAGAGCAAGTTTTGGCTTATCTTGCTGACTCAGCCTCTAGCTCTTTTGCCTCCTCTCGTGAAACTGGTAAATGTCAAAGCAGCGCGTCGTTAGTGGATGTTCACGGTCAGGGACAAGTCGCTTCCTTGTCCTCTTCAGCAAAAACAACAACAGAGAAGAATGCAGCAGGCGACACAACGGGTTACTCCATGGAGCTCTTTACACATACCGTCCCTGGCTTAGAAAGTGAAGCAGTTAACAGTCCATGCCCATTACAAGTTGAATCTGACATGGAGTGCACTGATTCACAGCCACAGCCAGACTACTATCCTGGTCCTTTGACTCAGACCACAACATTGCCATCGCAGGGTGCTGATCAAGAATCAGACCCTGATGAGACTATGTTGCCCCATCACGAACGCTATACCACCGACCGACACGGTGACACAGACGAAGTTGCACACGAGCTACAAGAAGAGGTAATAGATGACCCAGTTCTTGACCCCGATTGGCAGCCATTGAGGGAACAGGGTGCAGGCGGCAGCAGTTCTGAAGCAGAGGAGGAGGGGCCGCAGCAGGCATCAACATCGCAACAGGTTCCATCTGCCGGGCCCGTATCTTGCCCAAAACGCGTGGCAAAGCTAAAACCTGTTGGACGACAGCGTGGCCATCCGGTTAAAGCTCAGTCTGCAATGCCTGAAAAGGTATCCGATGCTAGAAAGAGTGCAGTCTGGCATTTTTTTAAACAACATCCAATTGATCAGCGCAAAGTCATCTGTCAAAAATGTTCAACTACCTTAAGCAGAGGACAGAATCTGAAAAGTCTCAATACAAGTTGCATGCATAGACAGTTAACCACCATGCATTTGCAAGCCTGGACTAACTACCAAACGTCCCTTAAGGTTGTAGCACCCTCGGCCAATGAAGCTAGTCAGCAACGCAACATCCCTTCCGGCAGTGTAGGGCCACCACTTTCCGCACCACCTGCAGTATCTGTGCAGGTTTTTTTGCCAGGCCAAAGCCGTCAGGGTCAGGGAATCACCAGTTTCGTAGTAGGAAACACTGCATCTAGGGCACCGGTGGCAACAATACCATCTCCCACCGTCTCTCAGTCTGCCATGTCCACCGGCACCCCCACTAGTTCCACGATCTCCAGCTCTCCAGTCCAGCTCACCCTACATGAGACTATGGTTAGAAAAAGGAAGTACTTAGCCTCGCATCCGCGTACACAGGGTTTGAACGCACACATAGCTAGACTAATCTCGTTAGAGATGATGCCCTACCGGTTAGTTGAAAGCGAAGCTTTCAAAGCCCTGATGGACTACGCTGTACCACGCTACGAGCTACCCAGTCGACACTTTTTTTCCAGAAAAGCCATCCCAGCCCTCCACCAGCATGTTAAAGAGCGCATCGTCCATGCACTCAGGCAATCTGTGAGCACAAAGGTGCACCTGACAACAGATGCATGGACCAGTAGGCATGGTCAGGGACGTTACGTGTCCATCACGGCACACTGGGTAAATGTGGTGGATGCAGGGTCCACAGGGGACAGCAAGTTTGGGACAGTTCTGCCTAGCCCACGGTCTAGGAAACAATTGGCTGTAGCCGTTCGCACCCCCTCCTCCTCCTCTTCGTCCTCCTGCAGAAGCGAGAGCTCGTCCACAGACCGCAGTCGCACAACCACTCCATCCGCAGCTGCCACTGTTGCACACCAGGTCTCCCATTATGGGGCAGCTACTGGCAAACGTCAGCAGGCTGTATTGGCTATGAAGTGTTTGGGCGACAACAGACACACCGCGGAAGTTCTGTCCGAGTTCTTGCAGAAAGAAACGCAGTCGTGGCTGGGCACTGTAGATCTTGAGGCAGGCAAGGTAGTGAGTGATAACGGAAGGAATTTCATGGCTGCCATCTCCCTTTCCCAACTGAAACACATTCCTTGCCTGGCTCACACCTTAAACCTGGTGGTGCAGTGCTTCCTGAAAAGTTATCCGGGGTTATCCGACCTGCTCCTCAAAGTGCGTGGACTTTGCTCACATATCCGCCGTTCGCCCGTACACTCCAGCCGTATGCAGACCTATCAGCGTTCTTTGAACCTTCCCCAGCATCGCCTAATCATAGATGTTGCAACAAGGTGGAACTCAACACTGGACATGCTTCAGAGACTGTGTGAACAGAGGCGGGCTGTTATGTTTTTGTGGGAGGATACACATACACGGGCAGGCAGTAGGATGGCAGACATGGAGTTGTCAGGTGTGCAGTGGTCGAAGATTCAAGACATGTGTCAAGTCCTTCAGTGTTTTGAGGAATGCACACGGCTGGTTAGTGCAGACAACGCCATAATAAGCATGAGCATCCCCCTAATGCGTCTGCTGATGCAAAGTTTGACGCACATAAAGGATCAGGCGTCTGCAGCTGAGGAAGAGGAAAGCCTTGATGACAGTCAGCCATTGTCTGGCCAGGGCAGTGTACAGGACGAGGTAGCGGGCGAAGAGGAGGAGGAGGACGAGGAGGATGATGGGGATGATTATATTTTTAATGAGGAAGCTTTTCCGGGGCCACTGGAAATTGGTGGCGCGGCAAGGCCGGGTTCTGGTTTTTTGAGGGACACAAGTGACGTGGATTTGCCTGAAACTGCCCCTCAACCAAGCACAACCGCAGATTTGAGAACTGGAACTTTGGCCCACATGGCGGATTATGCCTTACGTATCCTCAAAAGGGACACACGCATAACTAAAATGATGAATGATGACGATTACTGGTTGGCCTGCCTCCTTGATCCTCGCTATAAAGGCAAATTGCAAAATATAATGCCACATGAGAACTTGGAACTAATATTAACAACCAAACAATCAACTCTTGTTGACCGTTTGCTTCTGGCATTCCCTGCACACAGCACCCGTGATCGTTCTCACACGAGCTGCAGGGGCCAGCAGACCAGAGGAGTTAGAGGGGCAGAAATCAGAAGTGGCGTTGGCCAGAGGGGTTTTCTGACCAGGTTGTGGAGTGATTTTGCTATGACCGCAGACAGGACAGGTACTGCAGCATCAATTCAAAGTGACAGGAGACAACATTTGTCCAGTATGGTTACAAACTATTTTTCATCCCTTATCGATGTTCTCCCTCAACCGTCATTCCCATTTGATTACTGGGCATCAAAATTAGACACCTGGCCAAAATTGGCAGAATATGCATTGCAGGAGCTTGCTTGCACGGCAGCTAGTGTCCTATCAGAAAGAGTATTCAGTGCTGCAGGTTCAATACTAACAGAAAAAAGGACTCGTCTGGCTACCCAAAATGTAGATGATCTAACATTCATTAAAATGAACCACAACTGGATTTCGAAATCTTTTGCCCCACCTTGCCCGGCTGACACCTAGCTTTCCTATGAAAAGGTCTTGCCTGTGGACTATTCTGAATGCCTTTACCAATCTCGTAATTTTCAGCACCTGATTGTCCAGCATACGACATGTTTACACCTCACTAAATGGCCAAACTCCCCACACGGGGCCGTGGTATCGACACTTGGCGACAGCACCCGTGAGAGTGCAGTTTGTCTGAAGAGGTGGGTGAGCCCGCTTTTGGTCGACGGCACTGCCACTGGGCCCCTCCTAGTACAATAAAGTGTCTCTGGCGGTGGTGGTGCGCACCCAAAGTCAGACACACCGTTGTAATATGAGGGGCCCTGGGCCTGTACCGCCGGCCACAAGACAGTTTCCCCCCACCCCAGCTCAAACAGTGCTCTACCACTTGCAAAATTATCTCACAGCTCCACCAATGTTTAGTCTATGCGCTGACATCCTTCAATGCCTGCCACTGACAATACCATTGTATTGACATTTTTGTTATGTTAGGCCTTCGATGCCTGTCTGTGGTCACTCCTTCCACTAGGCCTCCACTGACCACACCACTGCTGCCCGTGTACCCCTGGAACCAATTTAAAATTGCCTACAGCCATGTGTTATTATTTTAGGCCTTCGATGCCTGTCTGCGGTCACTCCTTCCACTAGGCCTCCACTGACCACACCACTGCTGTCCGTGTACCCCTGGAACCAATTTAAAATTGCCTACAGCCATGTGTTATTATTTTAGGCCTTCGATGCCTGTCTGCGGTCCATTCTTTCAACTACTACTACACTGACCAGGGCACTGCTGCCCGTGTACCCCTGGAACCAATTTAAAATTGCCTACAGCCATGTGTTATTATTTTAGGCCTTCGATGCCTGTCTGCGGTCACTCCTTCCACTAGGCCTCCACTGACCACACCACTGCTGCCCGTGTACCCCTGGAACCAATTTAAAATTGCCTACAGCCAGCCCAATTTTTTTATTTTAGGCCTTCGATGCCTGTCTGCGGTCCATTCTTTCAACTACTACTACACTGACCAGGTCACTGCTGCCCGTGTACCCCTGGAACCAATTTAAAATTGCCTACAGCCATGTGTTATTATTTTAGGCCTTCGATGCCTGTCTGCGGTCACTCCTTCCACTAGGCCTCCACTGACCACACCACTGCTGCCCGTGTACCCCTGGAACCAATTTAAAATTGCCTACAGCCATGTGTTATTATTTTAGGCCTTCGATGCCTGTCTGCGGTCACTCCTTCCACTAGGCCTCCACTGACCACACCACTGCTGCCCGTGTACCCCTGGAACCAATTTAAAATTGCCTACAGCCAGCCCAATTTTTTTATTTTAGGCCTTCGATGCCTGTCTGCGGTCCATTCTTTCAACTACTACTACACTGACCAGGGCACTGCTGCCCGTGTACCCCTGGAACCAACATCAGAAAATATAAAAATAAGTATTTTGCTTACAAAAAAGAAAATACTGGAGAGATATCAAATGCAGACATTTTAACATTAAAAACAAACACACAACTAAAATCTGGTACAGTACTAAAAATGGCCACCAGCTACAATTACTTTCTCCTGCAAGTAGTTAACTGAAAGGTTTTTTAAATTGAAAACACACATATGGCATCCACCGAGTGTTGTCCTGTCGCGTCTTCTTTATATTATTGCCGAGAAGATGCAAAACAATGAAAATAATAAAATCATTAATTACCAAAATAATAGAGAAAGTCAACACCACATTGCAAATAAACATTCATTCCAAATAAAGAAGCAGGGCGCGTCCGAGGGTGAGTATATACCTAATAAGAATATAATCACCCTCGGACGCGCAATGCTTATTTCCAACAGCCTTCCTTCCTAAGAATCAGCCCTTCCGTGGTGTAGAGAGACGTTGTGTTCCACTCCAAGGTGTTCCCCAGGTTGCCTTTCCTGAGCTTCGATCTTCCGGCTCTCGTTTAGTAGTTCTTGGAAACTACACTGCATTAGGCCTTCAAATTGGGTATGGGGTGTAGAGAGAGGGTGTGTTACACTCCAAGGTGTTCCCCAGGTTGCCTTTCCTGAGCTTCGATCTTCATGCTCTCGTTTAGTAGTTGTCGGAAACTACGCTGCATTAGGCCTACAAATTGGGTATGGGGTGTAGAGAGAGGGTTTGTTACACTCCAAGGTGTTCCCCAGGTTGCCTTTCCTGAGCTTCGATCTTCCGGCTCTCGTTTAGTAGTTGTTGGAAACTACGCTGCATTAGGCCTTCAAATTGGGTATGGGGTGTAGCGAGAGGGTGTGTTACACTCCAAGGTGTTCCCCAGGTTGCCTTTCCTGAGCTTCGATCTTCCGGCTCTCGTTTAGTAGTTCTTGGAAACTACACTGCATTAGGCCTACAAATTGGGTATGGGGTGGAGAGAGATGGTGTGTTACACTCCAAGGTGTTCCCCAGGTTTCCTTGCCATTGCTTCGGTCTTCCGACTCTCGTTTAGTAGTTGTAGAAAAGTACACTGCATTAGGCCTACAAAATGTGTATGGGGTGGAGAGAGATGGTGTGTTACACTCCAAGGTGTTCCCCAGGTTGCCTTTCCTGAGCTTCTATCTTCAGGCTCTCATTAAATTGTGGTTAAATGGAACAACTGCATTTGGCGTACTAGTTGGTTTGGGGCCTACTATCGGTGTCTGCCACTCCTTGCTGTTCTCCTGGTTTCCAGTCCTGAAATTACATTTTCAGGCTCTCGTTAAGTAGTTGTTAATGTTAGACTGCATTTGGCCTACTAGTTGGGTTGGGGCCTACTATCGGTGTCTGCCACTCCTTGCTGTTCTCCTCCACTGAACAAAGCTGTGCCGCCTGTTTACTACGGTTGCCAATTTTGAACTGCATTTCGACTACTTACTGATTTGGCCCTACTCTCTGTGTCAGCCTCTCATTCCAGTTGTCCTCCACTGCAATGCCCCCTGGTTATTCCTGTGTTACCAATTTTGAACTGCATTTAGCCCACTTTATTCTTTGGGCCTATATCTGTGTTTCCACTTCATCGTGCCCATTGCCCAGCCAGTGATAGATGAGTCTGCTGGTACATTGACCCATAACGCAACATTCCCCGTGCATGCTACACAACAACATTGTGACCCTGCTGAAAGTCAGGTTGCTCTTCCCGCATACCATACCACATTACACGGGGACAAAGAGGAAGGTGCAGATGAAAGTGCAGGTTCCTTCATCAGGTGGGGGGAGGAATACTAGTTGGCGACGTCACTGGCACAGGGCCTCTCATAGTACGCAAAAGTGTTGCTGCCGGTGGGAGGCGCCCCCGCCGTGCAAACACACCGCTGTACTTTGAGGGGCCCTGTGCCAGTGCCAATGCCAACAAGTGGGCCCCCCCTGCTTGCTCAGGATCACAGCACTTGCAAAGTTGAAATACTTACCTCTCCCTGCTCCACTGCCGTGATGTGGTCCAGATTTCCTGGGCCCACTAATTACTTGAACCAGCCCTATCCCACACAACTTTAGCCAAATGACCCCCAATTTCAAATGCCTTCCAATTATTATAAGGTAAATTACGCTTGACAAGCTTCATTAAGAAGAATGGATGGTTTTGACATTAAAATGGGCACTCTAGGTGTTTTCCTGGCCCCCACTCACTGCCGACTATGCTGCCCCATTGACTTGCATTGGGTTTCGTGTTTCGGTCGATCCCGACTTTACGTCATAATCGACCGATTTCACTCGACCCGACTTTTGAGATAGTCGGGTTTCGCGAAACCCGGCTCGACTCTAAAAAGGTCAAGGTCGCTCAACTCTAGTGAGCGCTCCCACCAGTCTTGTCTCAAGCCAACTGTAAAGCATCCTGAAACCTTTCATGAGTGGGGTTGCTTCTCAGCCAAGGGAATCGGCTCACTCACAGTCTTGCCTAAAAACACAGCCATGAATAAAGAATGGTACCAGAATGTCCTCCAAGAGCAATTTCTCCCAACCGTCCAAGAGCAGTTTGGCACCCAAAAATGCCTTTTCCAGCATGATGGAGCACCTTGCCATAAAGCAAAGGTGATAACTAAATGGCTCATGGAACAAGACATAGAGATTTTGGGTCCATGGCCTGGAAACTCCCCAGATCTTAATACCATTGAGAACTTGTGGTCAATCATCAAGAGACGGGTGGACAAACAAAAACCAACAAATTCTGGCAAAATGCAAGCATTGATTATGCAAGAATGGACTGCTATCAGTCAGGATTTGGTCCAGAAGTTGATTGAGAGCATGCTAGGGAGAATTGCAGAGGTCTTAAAGAAGAAGGGTCAACACGGCAAATATTGACTTGCTGCATTAACTCATTCTAACTGTCAATATAACCTATTGGCACTCATAATATGATTGCAATTCTATTTCTGTATGTGATATAAACATCAGACAAACACTAATAAAAACCAGAGGGCAGCAGATCATGTGAAAATATAATTTTGGTGTCATTCTCAAAAATTTTGGCCATGACTGTACATATATATATATACACACAGGGCGGGCCATTTAGATGGATACACCTGGGTTGGTCATTTATAAAGTTGGATCCAAAATGGCCACCTTCAAAATGGCCGCCATGGTCACCACCCATCTTGAAAAGTTTCCCCCCTCCCTTATACTAATGTGCCACAAACAGGAAGTTGATATCACCAACCATTCCCATTTTATTTAGGTGTATTCATATACATGGCCTTTAAAGGTTTATCCTTTAAAATGGCCCACCCTGTATATATATATATATATATATATATATATACTGTACAAGTGTGTACAGTTTGAAAATGTATCTCCTCAATGAAGTTATTTGTACAAGCCGCCAAGTGTACAATTAACATTGTACTATATTCAAATGTTAATATATTTTCGTTTACTTCTCTACAGCATGTCACATTATTGTACGTGCACTAGGGTGCATTTATACAAATATAGCAGGTGATATTTTAGTTGTTCCTCCTTTTTGAATACCAATGAACTGTATTTATCATTTGTAGAAAAGTAGTCTTTACAGATGGCAAATTACTGCTGACAGAAATTGTAGTTTATCGTTATTCTACGTGGTATCAAAAGATACCGGTTGTAATCAACAAAACAGAATGTTATTTTTGTAGACTATAAAGTTTATCCAGGCATTTTGCAATAACATACTTTTTGGAGTTTGACTTACAGGACTACTGTTAAACAGTTGAATATATGTTTAGACATGAACAGCAGGATTGTGTGACACTTTACTCGACACTGACTGTAAAGAGATACGACATTGAACAGCACAGTGGCATAGGAGATTTTGCAGTCTATGGAACTAGAAATTGAAAAATATATACTGTCGCATTTGAAATAGTATATAATTTTAAAACTGTTGTAGTATTTTTCAACATACAGGTTTCAAATTCTAGCTAGTGACATACAAATGCTCTTAAGCACAAATACATTTGTTTAAAAGTCTATTTTATTTAATCAAGTAGGTTGCAGCTAAAACACTTTAGTAGATCTAAATAAGCATTCATTGCATGCTCATACTCATATGGGAAAATCCATAGTTGCATAAAAACTTCAAAGCCAAATTCAATCAACATCACATGCCATTTTTGAGTAAAAATACATACATGTCAAACTAGTTGACAATTGCTCTAGCCTGATAACTCCAAAGACCACAATTTATGACTTTCAGTTCTCCTGAGGTCAGAGAATAATTCCAATAATCTCTGTGTATTAAACATGTGCATTGCTTATATATTATTAAGGCGAGGTTTGTACGAGTGCATGCAAAATTGCTAAATAGTATGCTTTTCATCCATAGGCAATTAGTATGTTATTTGTACGTACATTTTTACCTCAACATGATATCCGTAATGCATCTTTTTTATACAGCAACATTTTAAAAAATGTCAGATGTCCATATACAGTTTCCTGTCTTACTAATTGCAAAGATTCTGTAAAAGGTACATGACATGTGTGTGACTCTATTTTTGTGAACTCATAGACTTATAATGGGAAAGTCTAGTTTGAAAGATGAATCAAAGTAGCATATGCTTCAAATTTTTTAGACACGATCCATCATTGAATTCCTATTGTTAATGTCTTCCACGCACTTATTATTTTTCATGTAGACAAGAATGACATCAACCCTGAATGACAGAGTCCAGGAGGATAGAGCAACATTGACAGTTGTTTCTTGTTCTAATGTTTTCAAAATGGTCCCTGCTGATGTCTACTAATTCAGTTCGTTTACCCCAGTTCTATTAATCAAACCAAAGAAATGGTCCAACACATCTGTTGGTATAAGTTCAGTGGCGCCGCTACCATGAGGCGAGTTGAGCTCTTTGGCTCAGGCGGCACTGCGTCCCTGAAGTGAGGGAGCGGCAGATTCTGTCGGTGTAGCAACTGGATTTGCGTCGGAGACGCAGGTTCAGTTATTACACTACGCTATTGAGTCTATTCAGGGCTCTGTCCTGGATCTCCTCATCCAGCCCTCCCCAACTCACGTGACATCATCACAGGTCCTGATGCTGAAGTCGCTCTTCTCCATGCATCTCCTCGGGTTGCTCATGGTTGGCTGTATTGTGCACACAGGACCTGTGATAAGATCACAGGAGGGGGAGGAGTCAGCGGTTACATGATCAGGGTCCTCATGTATGCAGGACTCTACTGTGGTGATTGTCATGGTGCTGGATGAGGGGAAGTTGATGTGTGGGGTCAGGAGGGGTTTGCAGGGTGGATGTAGCAGAGCCATGTGTGTACAAGGTATATGGAGCAGAGCCGTGTGTGTATGAGGTGTGCGGAGCAGAGCCGGGTGTGTATGGTGCAGAGCCATGTGTGTACGAGGTGTATGGAGTGGAGCCATGTGTGTACGAGTTGTACGGAGCAGAGAAACGTGAGTACTTGGTGTATGGAGCGGAGCCATGTGTGTACTTGGTGTATGGAGCGGAGCCGTGTGTACTTGGTGTATGGAGTGGAGCCGTGTGTGTAGTTGGTGTACGGAGCTGAGCCATGTGTGTACGATGTGTATGGAGCGGAACTGTGTGTGTATGTGGTGTATGGAGTGGAGCTGTGTGTGTACGAGGTGTATGAAGCGGAGCCATGTGTGTACGAGGTGTATGGAGCGGAGCCGTGTGTGTACTTGGCATACAGAGTGGAGCCATGTGTGTATGAGGTGTATGGAGCAGAGCCGTGTGTGTAATTGGTGTACAGAGTGGAGCCGTGTGTGTACGAGGTGTATGGAGTGGAGCTGTGTGTGTACTTGGTGTATGGAGTGGAGCCGTGTGTGTACTTGGTGTACGGAGTGGAGACGTGTGTGTACGAGGTGTATGGAGCGGAGCCGTGTGTGTATGTAGTGCATGGAGTGGAGCCGTGTGTGTGCAAAGTGTACAGAGTGGAGCCGTGTGTGTACGAGGTGTACGGAGAGGAGCCATGTGTGTACGATTTGTGCGAAGCAGAGATGCGTGTGTACAAGGTGTATGGCGCAGAGCAGTGTGTACTTGGTGTATGAAGCGGAGCCATGTGTGTACTTGGTGTACAGAGTGGAGCTGTGTGTGTATGAGGTGTATGGAGCGGAGCCGTGTGTGTACTTGGTGTATGGAGTGGAGCCGTGTGTGTACTTGGTGTACGGAGTGGAGCCGTGTGTGAACGAGGTGTACGGAGCAGAGCCGTGTGTATACAAGGTGTGTGGAGTGGAGCCGTGTGTGTACGAGGTGTACGGAGTGGAGCCAGGTGTGTGCAAGGTGTATGGAGCGAAGCTGTGTGTGTCCTTGGTGTACAGAGTGGAGCCGTGTGTGTGCGACGTGTATGGAGTGGAGCCGTGTGTGTATTTGGTGTATGAAGTGGAGCCGTGTGAGTACGATTTGTGCGGAATGGAGCCGCGTGTGTGCAAGGTGTACAAAGTGGAGCCGTGTGTATACTTGGTGTATGGAGTGGAGCCATGTGTGTACTTGTTGTACGGAGTGAAGCCGTGTGTGTACGGGGTGTACGGAGCAGAGCAGCATGAGTATGAGGTGTATGGATCAGAGCCGCATGTGTACAAGGTTTACGGAGTGGAGCCATGTGTGTAGGACATGTACATAGCGTGGCCGCGTGTGTACAAGGTGTACAGAGCAGAGCCGCATGTGTACAAGGCTTACAGAGTGGAGCCATGTGTGTGCTGAGTGGAGCCGTGTGTGTGCACGAGGTGTACGGAGCAGAGCCGTGTTTGTAAGAGGCACACAAAGCGGAACCGTGTGTGTATGAGGTGTGTGGAGCCGTGCGTGTACGATGTCGGTGTATGGTGGGGAGCAAATTTCATACCTCCCATCCGTCCCGGATCCAGCGGGACAGTCACGATTTTGAGAGGCTGTCCCGGCCGGGAGCTTACTTTTCCTGTGGACTCAGGAGTACACGGCGGAGCCCGAGGAGCACTTTAAAACTCGCATGTGACGTTCCACCGGAAGTGACGTGCTGGAAGCTGACCGGAAATTATGTAATTTCGGGAGGAGATTGTGACGGAACCATGGAGGCACTTCAGGGAATGCTTCAGATCCATCATCGTGTCCTCCTCCGACAGCGTGGACAGCGCGGACAGCGGGATCACCTTGGAATCGGGAATGCCGGCCATGTGAGCGAATTATGATATGTCCTGCAGCAGGATGCTCAGGTGGGCATTACAATATGAGTCGGGCCGCTATAGTATCTTTATAGAATCTTTCTGTCATGATCCGTTCCAGAGTTTAGTCTTGTCTGCTCTTTCTCTAGGTGGATCATGTGGAAGATTAACTTTGCTCTGCCTCATTCTGGGTTCGGGTTTGCTATTTAGCTTCCAGGTATCCTGAGGGTGGTGTCAGCTATAGCTCTGTCTTTGGCGTGTGAACCTGACTCTGGAAGCCCTTGATTTGTCCTACTGTGAACCCTGACTTGTCCTGTGTCTGTTATCTCCCCCTGCCTGCCCTTTACCTGTGTCTCTTTGTTTGTCTGTATATCTCCTTGACTCCCTGGTTCTGATCTCTTGGCTTGGCTCTTTGACTCCATTTCAGTTTGCCCTATTGTACCGTATTTTGCATGTCCTGGTTTACTGATCCCTTGCTATGTCCTGACATTCTGTCTAAATCCTTTTGTACTGTTGTGCTCTGTCTTGGTTTTCCTGACTCCGCTCTCGCCGCTAGATGGCGTCTGTTCAATTGCTCTGTGTGTACAGTCTGGCTTCCCTACCAGGCTCCCCCTGGTGGAGGTTGTGCTGTACTGCACTGCAGCTGCATGACATTATAGCTGACCACACATTTAAAGGGATTTCTGCATTTTTTTTTCTCTGCTCTGTTTGCTACGTATCCGCTCCATACCTTGGCAGATCAAATGGATAGCTTGACAGGTATGATACAAGACCTGTTTGTGGAACAGAGGGCCTTGTCCTCTTCTCATAACCACCTGCAAAGGGAGCTTTCTGACACAGTTAAATCATTGCAGACTGACTGTAAGTGATCTGACACTGTTGATGTCTCTTTGTACTCTCCTGAACCTACAGTCAACCTCCCAGATACCTTCTCTGGGGAGAGGGAGAGATTTTATACTTTTAAGGAGAGTTGCAAGCTTTTTTTTCTCTTAGACCCAGATCTTCTGGAGATGAGCGTTAGTGGGTGGGGATAATCATTTCCTTACTGTGGGAGGGACCTCAGTCATGGGCATTCTCTTTACCTGCTTCTGCCCCTGAATGTGTGTCTGTGGACAAATTCTTTGAGGCTTTGGGACTGATTTATGACGAACCAGACTGAGTCAGGGTAGCAGAGGACATGATCATGAGTCTCTCCCAGCATGAACTCACTGCTGAACAGTATTGTTCTGAGCTTAGGCGGTGGTCCGTTGAGGTGTCTTGGGGTGATGCTGCTCTGAAGCATCTGTTTGAGAGAGGACTTTCAGATCATCTCAGGGACGTGCTGGCCTTTCATACGCCACCCAGTTCCCTGGAAGAGGCCATGACCCAGGCCATTCGCATGGACCGGAGGTTACGGGAGAGGAGAATTATCCAGCATGAGATTCCTGTTTTGCCTGCCAAGTCTGAGGCGATGTCATTCAAGGAGACAATGGAAGTTGGTGCCACCAATTTCAAGGAAAAGGAGAGGAAATGGCGACGTGATGGGAGATTATGTTTTTATTGTGGAGATCCGGGACATTTGAAGAAGGACTGCCCCCCTTGTCCATCGAGTAACAAGCTGCCAAGTCTGGGTGATGGTCTGGGAGGCCATCCAGACTCTAAGGTACCATTTTTGTCATTTCAAAAAGTTTTGTTAGAAGTGGAACTGTGTTTTGGAGGTAGTTTTGCATCCACTTCAGCGCTTGTGGACTGTGGATCTTCCATGAACTTCATTGACTCTAGTCTGGTGTCCAAGTTAAAGTTAGGGACAGTTAGGTTAGAGACTCCCATCCATATCGTGGCCATTAATAAAACACCGTTGGCTCAAAATGTCCTTAAATTTGTCTCTGAGGAGTTCCTCCTCAAGGTGGGATCCTTGCACCAGGAACGAATTTTATGTTATGTTATGAGTAATCTTCCTGCGGGACTGGTTTTTGATTTCCCCTGGTTGCAGAGGCATAATCCTGTTATAGACTGAGGATCTCGTGATATTGATAAATGGGGTCCTAATTGTTCCAATGGTTGTTTTTCTGCTGTGTTTGTGTCCACCATTAGTCCAGAGGGTATTTCGGAGTAACTAGAGGACTTTCGGGACGTGTTCTCCGAAAAAGAGGCTGAGGTCTTACCACCCCATCGTTCTTATGATTGTACCATCAATCTTATTCCGGGTGCTAAATTGCCCAAAGCCCGTTTGTACAATCTTTCTGGCCCGGAACGTATTGCCATGAAAAACTATATCTCTGAAAGTCTTCGCAAAGGTCACATCCGTCCCTCTGTCTCACCTGTGGCCGCGGGATTTTTTTTGTCAAGAAGAAAGATGGTGGTTTACGTCCATGCCTCGATTTCCGGGAACTAAATAAAATTATGGTGAGAAATACCTACCCACTCCCACTCATTCCTGATCTCTATAACCAATTGTCTGGGGCTAAGTGGTTTTCCAAACTGGATCTTAGGGGAGCATATAACCTTATCCGTATTCAAGCAGGGGATGAGTGGAAAATGGCATTTCTCACCTTCGAGGGTCTGTTTGAGAACTTGGTCATGCCCTTCGGTCTTACTAACGCGCCCGTGGTGTTTCAAAAATTCACGAATGATGTATTTTCTGATTTTATTGGGTGCTTTATGGTTGTATACCTGGATGATATCCTTGTTTTCTCGCCGGACAAGGAATCCCACATTGGTCATTTACGTGCTGTTCTTCACAGGTTACGGGGAAATTCTCTGTTTGCTAAACCCGAGAAATGTTTGTTTTGTGTCCAGGAGCTTTCTTTGCAGGGATCATCCTTTCTGCCAATGGGTTTCGGATGGATCCCGGAAAGGTACAGGCCATTGTTGATTGGGTGCATCCCAGAGACCTCAAGGGGTTGCAGCGTTTTCTAGGTTTTGTCAATTATTATCGGAAATTCATTAAGGAGTTTTCTCAAGTTTTCAAGCCTCTTACCGATTTCACTTGCAAAGGGGCTGATCTCAAAGTTTGGTCATCCTTGGCAGTTGAAGCATTTATTACATTAAAAAACATTTTATGACTGCTCCTGTATTAGTTCAGCCAGCCGGATCCATCTGAACAATTCATTGTAGAGGTGGACGCATCAGAGGTGGGAGTAGGGGCGGTGTTGTCTCAGGGACCCGTTACTTTGACCAATTTAAGACCATGTGCCTTTTTCTCCTGGAAGTTTTCTTCTGCAGAGAGGAACTATGATGTTGGCAACTGGCACTTATTGGCCATAAAATTGGCTTTTGAAGAATGGAGGCATTTTTTGGAGGGGGCGGTTCATCGGATCATGGTGATTACTGATCACAAGAACTCATCTTATATTGAAACTGCCAAACGGTTTACTCCTAGACAGGCTAGGTGGTCGCTTTTTTTCTCTCGTTTTCATTTTTCTATCACTTTTCAGTCTGGTTCCAAGAATTTCAAGGCTGATGCCTTATCTCGCAGTTTTGATCCGATACCCCCCCAACCTCCTTTCTCCATTCTTCAGCACAGGGTGGTTGTTGCGGGGGTATCCTCTGAATTGGAGCTGGAGATTCAAAAGGCTCAGTTTTTTGCTCCTCCCTCTCTGCCTGACAATAAGCTTTTTGTCCCAGTTCAGTACCGATTGAGGGTTCTCCAGGAGTTCCACGATTCTGTTCTCAGTGGACAGCCAGGGATCTCTGCCACCCGGAAAGCCATTGCTAGGCTGTTTTTGGGGTCGAGGTGTCTAGGTTTTTTTAGGCACACCCCACGGCTACTTCTAGTTGCGGTGTTAAGATCAGGGTTTGCGGTCAGTATAGATACCACCTACTCCAGTGAAAGTTTTCATGCTGCTCCAAGGTCACCTGATCATAACATAGGAGATAAAGTGTTGCTGTCTAACAGGAACATTCATCTCAAGGTTCCTTCGGCTAAGCTAGGTCCCAGTTATATTGGTCCTTACGAGATCATTGAGGTGATCTATCCAGTTGCCTTTCGCTTATGACTTCCTCCGTCACTTCGGATTCCAAATATGTTTCATAAGTCCCTTCTTAAGTAATTTTTACCATCCTCTGCTGGGTCTTCATCCCCTCTGCCTCCGGTCTCTGTGGATGGTCAGACCGAGTATGAAGTGGAACAGATTGTAGATTCTCGAATTGTCCATAGTTCTATTCAGTACTTGGTCCATTGGAGGGGTTACGGTCCTGAGAATCGATCTTGGGTCGCGGCACGATCTGTCCATGCTAATCGACTTGTCTGGGCATTTCATGCACGTTATCCTGGAAAAATGATCACAGCATTCTGGCAGCACAGGGAAGCATCGCGCAGGGAGGGGGTTCCTTGCATGCCTCCCTGAGACCCTCGGAGCAAAGTGATGTGATCGCGTTGCTCCGTGGGTATCCTACCTCCTCCTCCCTGCAGGCCCCAATCCAAAATGGCCGCAGGGGGCCTTCCAGGTCCTGCACGGAGGTGGCTTTCAAGCGCCTGCTCAGAGCAGGCGCCGGGAAGCCTCCCTGCAGTGCCTCTAAGATCGCTGATCTAACACACTGTTTTGCAAAGTGTCAAATCAGCGATCTGACACTATAGTATGATGTTCCCCCGGGACCAAGTAAAAAAGTTTAAAAAAAAATCACATATGTAAAACAAAAAAATTCCTAAATAAAGAAAAAAAAATATTGTTCCAATAAATACATTTCTTTATCTAAATTAAAAAAAAATAAAAGTACACATATTTAGTATCGCCACGTCTGTAAAGACTCGACCTATAAAACTGTCCCACTAGTTAACCCTTTCAGTGAACACTGTAAAAAAAAGAAAAACAAGACAAAAAACAATGCTTTATTATCATACCGCCGAACAAAAGTGGAATAACACGCGATCAAAAAGATGGATATAAATAATCATGGTACCGCTGAAAACATCATCTGTCCTGCAAACAAGCTGCCATACAGCATCATCAGCGAAAAAATAAAAAAATTATAGTCCTCAGAATAAAGTGATGCAAAAATAATTATTTTTTGTATAAAATATTTTTTATTGTATAAAAGCGCCAAAACATAAAAAAATGATATACATGAGGTATCGCTGTAATCGTACTGACCCAAAGAATAAAAGTGCTTTATCAATTTTACCAAATGTGGAACATTGTAAATGCACCCCCAAAATAAATTCATGTCATTCTGCCTCACAAAAATCGGAATAAAAAGTGATTAAAAAATGTCACATGCCCGAAAATGGTATAAATAAAAACGTCAACTCGTCCCGCAAACACAAGACCTCACATGACTGTGTGGACCAAAATATGGAAAAATAATAGCTCTCAAAATGTGAAGAAGGCAAAAAATATTTTTTGTAATAAAAAGCATCTTTTAGTGTGTGACCACTGCCAATCATAAAAATCTGCTAAAAAACCCACCATAAAAGTAAATCAAACCCCCCTTCATCACCCCCTTAGGGAAAAATAATAAAATTTGAAAGCTAAAGTTAGGGTTGGGGCTACAGTTACGGTTGGGGCTAAAGTTAGGGTTAGAGTTGGGGCTAAAGTTATGGTTAGGATTGGGGCTAAAGTTACGGTTTGGATTACATTTACGGTTGGAATTAGGGATGGGATTAGGGTTAGGGGTGTGGTTAGGGTTATGGTTGGGATTAGGATTAGCGGTGTGTTGGAGTTAGGGGTGTGGTAAGGGTTGGGATTAGGGTTAGGGGTGTGTTGGGGTTAGGGGTGTGGTTGGGATTAGGGCTAGGGGCATGTTCGGGTTAGGGGTCTGGTTAGGGTTATTGTTATGACCTGGTGGTCAGGACAATAATGGACCTGGTGGTTAAGAGCACACGGAATGACCTGATAGTTACTGATAATAAGGACGAGCTCGGGGACGTGGGAACTCTGCTGACCGCAATCCCTAAACCTATCAAACACACTAGAAATAGCCGTGGATTGCGCCTAACGCTCCCTATGCAACTCGGCACAGCCTAAGAAACTAGCTAGCCCTGAAGATAGAAAAATAAAGCCTACCTTGCCTCAGAGAAATTCCCCAAAGGAAAAGGCAGCCCCCCACATATAATGACTGTGAGTAAAGATGAAAATGCAAACACAGAGATGAAATAGATTTAGCAAAGTGAGGCCCGACTTACTGAACAGACCGAGGATAGGAAAGGTTACTTTGCGGTCAGCACAAAAACCTACAAAAAGACCACGCAGAGGGCGCAAAAAGACCCTCCGCACCGACTCACGGTGCGGAGGAGCTCCCTCTGCGTCCCAGAGCTTCCAGCAAGCAAGACAACAAATTAAATAGCAAGCTGGACAGAAAAATAGCAAACCAAAGAAATACAAGCTGGAACTTAGCTTCTGATGGGAAGACAGGTCACAAGAACGATCCAGGAGAGAACAGACCAATACTGGAACATTGACAGGTGGCATGGAGCAAAGATCTAAGTGGAGTCAAAAAGAGCAGCAGCTAACAAATTAACCTCGTCACCTGTGAAACTCAGAAACACCCACCAGAGGAAGTCCATGGATAGAACCAGCCGAAGTACCATTCATGACCACAGGAGCGAGCCCGACAACAGAATTCACAACAGTACCCCCCCTTGAGGAGGCGTCACCGAACCCTCACCAGAGCCCTCAGGCCGACCAGGATGAGCCAAATGAAAGGCACGAACCAGATCGGCAGCATGAACATCAGAGGCAAAAAACCAGGAATTATCTTCCTGACCATAACCCTTCCACTTGACCAGGTACTGGAGTTTCCGTCTCGAAACACGAGAATCCAAAATCTTCTCCACCACATACTCCAACTCCCCCTCAACTAACACCGGGGCAGGAGGATCAACGGATGGAACCACAGGCGCCACGTATCTCCGCAATAACGACCTATGGAACACATTATGGATGGCAAAAGAAGCAGGAAGGGCCAAACGAAATGACACAGGATTGATAACCTCAGAAATCTTATACGGACCAATGAAACGAGGCTTAAACTTAGGAGAGGAAACCTTCATAGGAACATAACGAGACAACAACCAAACCAAATCCCCAACACGAAGTCGGGGACCCACACAGCGCCGGCGGTTAACGAAACGTTGGGCCTTCTCCTGGGACAATGTCAAATTGTCCACCACATGAGTCCAAATCTGCTGCAACCTATCCACCACAATGTCTACACCAGGACAGTCTGAAGACTCAACCTGCCCTGAAGAGAAACGAGGATGGAAACCAGAATTGCAGAAAAACGTCGAAACCAAAGTAGCCGAGCTGGCCCGATTATTAAGGGCGAACTCAGCCAACGGCAAAAAGGACACCCAATCATCCTGATCAGCAGAAACAAAGCATCTCAGATATGTTTCTAAAGTTTGATTAGTTCGTTCGGTTTGGCCATTTGTCTGAGGATGGAAAGCCGAGGAAAAAGACAAATCATTGCCCATCCTAGCACAAAAGGATTGCCAAAACCTTGAAACAAACTGGGAACCTCTGTCAGAAACGATGTTCTCCGGGACACCATGTAAACGAACCACATGCTGGAAAAATATTGGCACCAAATCAGAGGAGGAAGGCAATTTAGACAAAGGTACCAAATGGACCATTTTAGAAAAGCGATCACAAACCACCCAAATGACCGACATCTTTTGAGATACGGGGAGATCCGAAATAAAATCCATAGAAATATGCGTCCAGGGCCTCTTCGGGACCGGCAAGGGCAAAAGCAACCCACTGGCACGAGAACAGCAGGGCTTAGCCCGAGCACAAGTCCCACAGGACTGCACAAAAGAACGCACATCCCGCGACAAAAACGGCCACCAGAAGGATCTAGCCACCAAATCTCTGGTACCAAAGATTCCAGGATGCCCAGCCAACACTGAATAATGAATCTCAGAGATAACGCTACTAGTCCATCTATCAGGGACAAACAGTTTCTCCGCTGGGCAACGGTCAGGTCTATCAGCCTGAAATTTTTGCAGCACCCGCCGCAAATCAGGGGAGATGGCAGACAAAATTACCCCCTCTTTGAGAATACCCGCCGGCTCAGGAACACCCGGAGAGTCAGGCACAAAACTCCTTGACAGGGCATCAGCCTTCACATTCTTAGAGCCCGGAAGGTACGAAACCACAAAATCAAAACGGGAGAAAAATAATGACCATCGAGCCTGTCTCGGATTCAACCGTTTGGCAGACTCAATATAAGTCAAATTCTTGTGATCTGTCAAGACCACCACGCGATGCTTTGCTCCTTCCAGCCAATGACGCCACTCCTCGAATGCCCACTTCATGGCCAACAATTCACGATTACCAACATCATAGTTACGCTCAGCAGGCGAAAACTTTCTAGAAAAGAAAGCACATGGCTTCATCACCGAGCCCTCAGAACTTCTTTGCGACAAAACAGCCCCTGCTCCAATCTCAGAAGCATCAACCTCGACCTGAAACGGGAGCGAAACATCTGGCTGGCACAACACAGGGGCAGAAGAAAAACGACGCTTCAACTCCTGAAAAGCCTCTACAGCCGCAGAAGACCAATTGACCACATCAGCACCCTTCTTGGTCAAATCAGTCAACGGTTTAGCAACAGTAGAAAAATTAGCGATGAAGCGCCGATAAAAATTAGCAAAGCCCAGGAACTTTTGCAGGCTCTTCACAGATGTCGGCTGAGTCCAATCGTAAATGGCCTGGACTTTAACAGGGTCCATCTCGATAGTAGAAGGGGAAAAAATGAACCCCAAAAATGAAACCTTCTGAACTCCAAATAGACACTTTGACCCCTTCACAAACAAGGAATTCGCACGAAGGACCTGGAACACCATTCTGACCTGCTTCACACGAGACTCCCAATCATCCAAAAAGACCAAAATATCATCCAAATACACAATCAGGAATTTATCCAGGTACTCTCGGAAGATGTCATGCATAAAGGACTGAAATACTGATGGAGCATTGGAAAGACCGAATGGCATAACCAGGTACTCAAAATGGCCCTCGGGCGTATTAAATGCTGTTTTCCATTCATCGCCTTGTTTAATACGCACAAGATTATACGCCCCTCGAAGATCTATCTTGGTGAACCAACTAGCCCCTTTAATACGAGCAAACAAATCAGACAGCAACGGCAAAGGATACTGAAATTTGACTGTAATTTTATTAAGAAGGCAGTAATCAATACAAGGTCTCAAAGAACCATCCTTCTTGGCCACAAAAAAGAACCCTGCTCCTAACGGTGATGACGACGGGCGAATATGGCCTTTCTCCAAGGATTCCTTTATATAACTCTGCATAGCGGCGTGTTCTGGCACAGATAAATTGAACAATCGGCCCTTAGGAAACTTACTACCAGGAATCAAATTAATTGCACAATCGCAATCCCTATGAGGAGGTAGGGCACTGGCTTTGGGCTCATCAAATACATCCCGATAATCCAACAAAAACTCTGGAACTTCAGAAGGAGTGGAAGACGAAATAGAAAAAAATGGAACATCACCATGTACCCCCTGGCAACCCCAGCTGGACACAGACATAGATTTCCAGTCCAATACTGGATTATGAACCTGTAGCCATGGCAGCCCCAAAATGACCACATCATGCAGATTATGCAATACCAGAAAGCGGATATCCTCCTGATGTGCAGGAGCCATGCACATGGTCAATTGGGTCCAATACTGAGGCTTATTCTTGGCCAAAGGCGTAGCATCAATTCCTGTCAATGGAATAGGATACTGCAAGGGCTCCAAGAAAAAACCACAGCACCTAGCATACTCCAAGTCCATCAAATTCAGGGCAGCGCCTGAATCCACAAATGCCATAACAGAATAGGATGACAAAGAGCAAATCAGAGTAACAGACAATAGAAATTTAGACTGTACCGTACCAATGGTGGCAGACCTAGCGAACCGCTTAGTGCGCTTAGGACAATCGGAGATAGCATGAGTGGAATCACCACAGTAAAAACATAGCCCATTCCGACATCTGTGTTCCTGCCGTTCAGCTCTGGTCAAAGTCCTATCACATTGCATAGGCTTAGGCCCATGCTCAGATAGTACCGCCAAATGGTGCACAGCTTTACGCTCACGCAAGCGTCGATCGATCTGAATGGCCAAGGACATAGACTCATTCAGACCAGCAGGCATGGGAAACCCCACCATGACATCCTTAAGGACTTCAGAGAGACCCTTTCTGAAGATTGCTGCCAGGGCACATTCATTCCACTGAGTGAGCACAGACCACTTTCTAAACTTCTGACAATATATCTCCGCTTCATCCTGACCCTGACACAGAGCCAGCAAGATTTTCTCTGCCTGATCCACTGAATTAGGTTCGTCATAAAGCAATCCAAGCGCCAGGAAAAACACATCAACATCACGCAATGCCGGATCTCCTGGCGCAAGGGAAAATGCCCAGTCTTGAGGGTCACCACGTAACAAAGAAATAATGATCTTTACTTGTTGAACAGGGTCACCTGAGGAGCGAGGTTTCAAGGCAAGAAACAATTTACAATTATTTTTGAAATTCAAGAACTTAGATCTATCACCAAAAAACAAATCAGGAATTGGAATCCTAGGCTCTGACATCGGATTCTGAACCACAAAATCTTGAATGTTTTGTACACTTATTGTGAGATTATCCATCCAAGAGGACAGACCTTGAATGTCCATGTTTACACCAGTGTCCTGAACCACCCAGAGGTAAAGGGGAAAATAGAGACAAAACACACTGCAAAGAAAAAAAATGGTCTCAGAACTTCTCTTATCCCTCTATTGAGATGCATTAGTACTTTGGGCCACCTGTACTGTTATGACCTGGTGGTCAGGACAATAATGGACCTGGTGGTTAAGAGCACACGGAATGACCTGATAGTTACTGCTAATAAGGACGAGCTCTGGGACGTGGGAACTCTGCTGACCGCAATCCCTAAACCTATCAAACACACTAGAAATAGCCGTGGATTGCGCCTAACGCTCCATATGCAACTCGGCACAGCCTAAGAAACTAGCTAGCCCTGAAGATAGAAAAATAAAGCCTACCTTGCCTCAGAGAAATTCCCCAAAGGAAAAGGCAGCCCCCCACATATAATGACTGTGAGTAAAGATGAAAATACAAACACAGAGATGAAATAGATTTAGCAAAGTGAGGCCCGACTTACTGAACAGACCGAGGATAGGAAAGGTTACTTTGCGGTCAGCACAAAAACCTACAAAAAGACCACGCAGAGGGCGCAAAAAGACCCACGGTGCGGAGGCGCTCCCTCTGCGTCCCAGAGCTTCCAGCAAGCAAGACAACAAATTAAATAGCAAGCTGGACAGAAAAATAGCAAACCAAAGAAATACAAGCTGGAACTTAGCTTCTGATGGGAAGACAGGTCACAAGAACGATCCAGGAGAGAACAGACCAATACTGGAACATTGACAGGTGGCATGGAGCAAAGATCTAAGTGGAGTTAAAAAGAGCAGCAGCTAACGAATTAACATCGTCACCTGTGGAACTCAGAAACACCCACCAGAGGAAGTCCATGGACAGAACCAGCCGAAGTACCATTCATGACCACAGGAGGGAGCCCGACAACAGAATTCACAACAGGTTATGGTTAGGTTTTTGTGGAAAAAAAGATTTTTTATTTTCACTGCTCTGCATTATAAATTGTAGTGTTCTTACAACACATCTAGATAAGTTCCTTGGAAGGTCTAGTTTCCAATATGGGGTCACTTTTGGGTGGTTTCTACTGTTTAGGTGCATCAGGGGCTCTGCAAATGCAACATGACGCCTGCAGACCAATCCATCTAAGTCTGCATTCCAAACGGTACTCCTTCCCTTCCAAGCTCTGCCATGCGCCCAAACAGTGGTTTCCCCCAGATATGGGGTATCGGCGTACTCAGGAAAAATTGTACAACAACTTTTGCGGTCCAATTTCTCCTGTTACCCTTGGTAAAATAAAACAAATTGGAGCTGAAATATATTGTTCGTGAAAAAAACTTAAATTTCATTTTTTTAACATTCCAAAAATTCCTGTCAAACACCTGAAGGGTTAATAAACTTCTTGAATGGGGTTTTGAGCACCTTGAGGGGTGCCATTTTTAGAATGGTGTCATACTTGGCTATTTTCTATCATGTATATCATGTAGAACCCTCACAGTGACTTCAAATGTGATGCGGTCCCTAAAAAAAATGGTGTTGTAAAAATGAAAAATTGGTGGTCAGTTTTAACCCTTATAACTCCCTAGCAAAAAAAAAATTATTCCAAAATTGTGCTGATGTAAAGTAGACATGTGGAAAATGTTACTTCCTTAGTATTTTGTGTGACATATCTCTGTGATTTAAGGGCATAAAAATTCAAAGTTGGAAAATGGCAAAATTTTCTAAATTTTTGCCAAATTTCCATTTTTTCACAAATAAACGCAAGTAATATCAAAGAAATTTTACCACTTTCAAGAAGTACAATATCTCACGAGAAAAGAGTGTAGGAATCCTCAGGATCCATTGAAGCGTTCCAGAGTAATAACCTCATAAATGGACAGTGTTCAGAATTGTAAAAATTGGGCCGGTCATTAACGTGCAAACCACCCTTGGGGGTTAAGGGGGTTATAGGATCTGTACGACAGAAAATAACCAAAAGTGACAACAGTCAATGCTACAGAAATGCCAAACATGTGGAAGATAAATGTGGTTTAGGCACACTAGAGCTCAGGAGGCAGGGGGGCATTTTGATTTCTGAGCACAGAATTTGCTGAATTTCTTTTGGGAGGCGAGGACAATTTCACTTATCCAGAACTTTTTTGCTACCAGCAACATGGAAGCCGCTATATTTCTGTTAACAGATGATGGATATGAGTGGGGACTTGCTTTTTTTGTGTATTGAGTTGAAGCTTTTATTGGGAACATTCTACATAACATTTACCGTTATATTTACATTTAGCTCTAAGCTGGGTTTTTCTTTAAATCTTCGAGTGTCATCATTCAGATGAAACCCTCGAGGGAGGCACTCACTATAAGATTCAGCAGAGTTACTCTGGACTCCATCTGGCCTCTGTTCAGTCGTGTCCTTCTTTCCAGAGGTGCAGAAAACTGTGCCTGACAACACTTTTATGCAAGCCTAATAAAAACACTGATACCACCGGATCACATGCCAGACAGTGTCCACAGTGCCTCCATCGGCCTCATTATAGGTGATCTTCCATCTGAATCATGTATTTCAGAGATCCACACAGTATCCCCAGTGTAAGCGCTCAGCGTAGAGTGCAGGATAAATGTGACCAGAGCATCATTGCGATCTTTGGGAGGCAGAATGAACAAATCAACAGTACATGAAGAATTAGTCTTATTTATTTTTTACACCATTACTCATGCAGTATAAGTGATTAGATGACTTTAATCTTCAGGTTGGTGAGATTACAGCCATTCCAAATTTATAGCATTTTTATGTTTGGCTGCTGTCACACACTAAAAGATGCTGTTTTTTTCCCCAAAGCTAGCTTTTTGCATCACCATATTTTAAGAACTATAATTAGTCCATATTTCTGCTGACAAAGTCATGTAAGGACTTGTTTTATGCGAAGTGATATTTTTTTTTGTACCAATTTCGGGCTCATGCCATTTTTTGATCGCTTTCTATTCCAATTTTTTGGAGGTAGAATGAACAAAAATAAACAATGCAGGAATTGTTTTTTGGTGTCTTTTTTATGGCATTCCATGTGTGGTAAAAAGGATAAGGAGCTTTATTCTTTGGGTCAGTACAATTACAGCGATACCCCCATTCACTTTATTTCTTATGTTTTGGCACTTTTACATGATTAAAACTATTTTACAGAAAAAATCACTATTTTTGCATAGCTTTATTTTGAAGGCTATAACTTTTTTAGTTTTTGGCTGATGGAGCTGTATTTTGGCTTATTTTTTTCTGGATAAGATGATGTTTTCAGAGATGCCATTTTCATTTACATTCGTACTTCTGATCACATTGTATTCCACTGTTTGTTCTACTTTTCTTTACTTATTCTCACTATGGGACTTTTACTTTCTGCAGTCTGATCACATTTATAAGGTATAGCAATGTAGGAGCATAGTTAGTTAGATCATGCACTGCGAATGATCTAACTAACATGCTAGCACCCGGTGACCCGGATGTCGTCATCAAGTCGCAGGGTCCTTGATCAAAGAGCAGAGGGACTTCTTCCCCCTGCCTGCTCTCTAAATGTTGCAAATATACTGATTGCAGCATTTAGTGAGTTAACGTCCTTGGAGCGGTACGGGTACCACTCCAGGCACTGAGAACGTGTTGTCAGCTGTAAGACATGACGTAAATGTACTGCATTTGTAGGGAAGTTATTCCTGACCATAACTATATACACTGCAAATGTCAGGAAGTAATTAAACAAAAATCTTAGCGAATGGCAGGACGAGCACCTGTGGCCCTTTGTAATCAAAATTCCAGAATATCTGAAAGATTTATTCTCAGTCCTACAAGTTTTTGACAGTATCTGTTGGCAAGAAGATATTTCTTTTGTCATTTGCGATGTGGTTAATTTTTATTCAACTATTCCACATCATTTAAATTGTTACAGCGCTTATTCTTCCAATCTCAAACCAGTTATTAAGTCAGTGCTAAACTTTTAACTCGTTCACAATTTTTTACATCCAATTCAAAAATTTTTTTACAGATCACAGGTGCCCCGATAGGTCTAAATTCTCACCATCTTTAGCAATTTTGTTTATGGCTTGGTGGGAGGAGTGTTTTCTTTTTTCTGATCATATTAATTTTTTTTTGAATATTGAATGTTTTGGTCATTTTGTGTATGATCAGCTTTTTGTAAGGGTAGGTTCCAGATTGCATCCATTGTGTCAATTTCAATCGTTGAAATTTATGTCCAGCAAACCCAGCAACCAAATGTTAGGAGTCAAGTTTCCTCTGCTGCACAGGGGGAATCTCGATCCGTGTCTGCTGCGGTCTCCCATTCGGAATCGGCCGCAGTGGGCTCTGCTCAGCGGAGACGTCGCTCCCAGCGTCTCGCTGAGGCTGATTCGGTGCATAGGGTCACTACTGCCTTTTCTGGCTTTCCTATGGTACCCTGCACTGATCTGCGGCGAGCGAGCCTCTCTGGGACTAAGTCCTTGTTTACTCACACTGAGCATGCCCAGAGCAGGGTCTCCCATTGGAGGTCGAGGGCCACATGTTCGCTCACATGCTCAAGTGCTGAAGTACATTCCATTGGTCCTCCTGGAAGGTCCTGAAAGGGCAAAACATGCTCAGGTACTGCAGCACTTTCCATTGGTCCTTCTGGAAGGTCCTGAAAGGGCAAAAACTTCAGTAGCAGCTTCCTGTGCTGCAACTATATAAACTGCGCATGACCGCACGGCCATGCGCTAGTATTGTCTTGAAAATATGTGTGTGTGTAGATGGATGTATGTCGAAGGATGAAAGCTCCTAAATATCCCTCCCTAGTGTTGTTGACTGTTTGCGGATGATGGTAGCTATCTGGCGCCTGACTAGCCATCAGCACAAAACACACATAGCAGCGTCTAATTGCTGTGACCGCCTGTACGGCGCCGTGCACTTTCCTTACCCAAGCCTGGGTGGTTAGCGGCGCCCGTTTGTGCGGCACCGCACGCACTCTCGTGCCTTTATTTACTATTTCGATAGTTTCCTTACACACCCAGTTGCGGTGTTGTGCCAGCAGTGGTCTAATCGGACTTCAATCCTAGTTGGGGTTGTGTTCGCTGACTTATTGCTCGCTCTCTATGTGCGGTACCGCGGTCCTGTGACGCAACAGGATCGCTTCCTTCACGCAGGGTGAAGTTAACCCTTGTATGTATACTTATAGTACCGCCATATAGTCCGTCTTACTTAGCAGCAGGTATTTTCCTGCACGGTGGATCCCGGGTTGCGAACGCACCAATTCCATCTAATAAACTATAGATTTGGTGCGTTCCGCCAACCCTAACAGAATACTAGTGCCAGGATCTGGCTAAGTAATGGCGGATGAACAGTGATTGCAGGGGTACATCCAGCTGCTGGAGGGCCGGTTGGCGTCTCTTGAGCGTGCAACCTCGGCGGTGGATGTTACCGCAATAGCTGTTCAGGCTGCTAGCGTGGCTGCAGCAGCTTTACCCACTGCCACCTCTGTTCCGACCCTATCTCACCTTCCTTTGCCTGAGAGATACTCTGGGGACAGTAAATCCTGTAGGGGTTTCGTGAGCCAATGTGGTATACACCTCGAGCTCCTGGCTGCACGTTTCCCTACTGAGCGGGCAAAGGTGGGATTCATAATCTCCCTCTTGTCGGACAGAGCGTTGGAGTGGGCTACGCCGCTGTGGGAGCGCAACGATCATGTGGTGCGGAGTGTTCCTCGGTTTCTGGACTCTCTGAAACAGGTCTTTTTAGGACCTCAAGTCACCCATGATACAGCGCTCCAGCTGCTGGCTTTGACTCAGGGTTCAACCATGGTCAGCCATTTTGCTGTTCTCTTCCGGACATTAGCGTCTGAGTTGGAAAGGTCAGATAAAACCCTCATTCCCGTATTTTGGAGGGGGCTGGCTGACCATGTGAAAGACGCTTTGGCCACTAGGGAGATTCCCACCACACTGGAGGAGCTCATAGCCATATCTACTCGCATAGACCTTCGTTTTCACGAGCGAAGGTTGGAGCGAGCCCAGTGTAGGCAGAGGTTTCGGCTGGCTCCCACCTTCGCCAAACCTTTGGAATCTCCAGTCCAGGCGTCCGAGTCACATGAGGCCTTAGAGGTGACACGAGCGGGATCCAAGTCTCAGTCCGCCGTGCACATAAGGTCCGTCATGTTTACCGGCAGTCAGGACATCTTGCCTCCAAGGGTCCTCAGCGGTCGGGGAAACGTCAGCGTTTAGTGGCAGTTGGAGGAGGTACACTAGACACGGCGACGTTTGCCTCAAAGTTGTCCTTCAAGGGGACAATTACCATAGGCCCATCCACTCTTATGGTCGAGCTATGCGTGGATTCTGGGGCAGAGGGTAATTTTATGTCTTCCTCTTTTGCCCAGCGTCACGCAATACCCTTGGTGATGCTCGCCAAGCCTGTGACCGTTCGAGTGGTAAATGGGTCAACACTACCCTCACAGATTACCCACCAAACCATTCCTTTCACGCTTTCTGTGTCTCCATCACATCAGGAGATAATCTCCCTATTAGTCATTCCTGAGGGAATTGATGAGGTCCTGTTGGGGATACCATGGCTTCGCTACCATTCTCCTCATATTGAGTGGTCCTCTGAGAGAATTTTGGGATGGAGTAAATCCTGCGAGGGTAGATGTCAGAGGGAGTGCGTTCAGGTTGCTACTACACAGGTACCCGCAGATCTTTCCTCTCTCCCCAAGCACTATTGGCCCTATGCAGACGTGTTCTCCAAAAGAGCTGCGGAGACGCTTCCGCCTCACCACCCCTATGAATGTCCTATTGACCTCTTGCCTGGTGCTGAGCCTCCCCGGGGTCGAGTCTATCCGTTATCTCTCCCGGAGACGGAGGCAATGTCTCGGTACATCCAAGAGAATCTGGCAAGAGGATTCATTAGGAAGTCAGTGTCACCGGCAGGGGCTGGGTTCTTCTTCGTACAGAAGAAGACTGGAGACTTACGTCCATGCATAGACTACAGGGGTCTTAACGCCATCACCGTTAAGAACAAGTACCCATTACCCCTGATATCTGAGCTGTTTGATAGGCTACGGGGAGTGAGGGTATTTACGAAGTTAGATCTGCGGGGTGCCTACAACCTGATTCGCATCCGTGAGGGGGATGAATGGAAGACGGCTTTTAACACCAGGGATGGGCACTATGAATATCTGGTGATGCCCTTTGGGCTCTGTAATGCCCTAGCCATTTTCCAAGACTTTGTGAACGACATCTTCCGGGATATGCTCACCACCTCGGTCGTAGTCTATCTGGATGATATTCTCATCTTCTCTCCAGATATTGACTCCCATCGGAGAGATGTTTGCAAAGTCTTCGACCTCTTACGGGCAAACTCACTCTACGCCAAGTTGGAGAAGTGTGTGTTTGAGCAGGAGTCCTTGCCTTTCCTTGGTTATATCATCTCTGCCCAGGGTTTGGCTATGGATCCTGCCAAGCTACAGGCTGTAATGGACTGGCAGGAACCCCATTCTCTTAAAGCGGTGCAGCGCTTTATGGGGTTCATTAATTATTATCGCCAGTTCATCCCACACTTCTCAACTTTGGTAGCTCCCTTGCTTGCCCTCACCAAGAAGGGAGCAAATCCCGAGTTGTGGTCAGAGGAGGTCTCCAAAGCCTTTCTCTCGATCAAGTCACACTTCGCTAGCGCTCCCATCCTACATCGCCCCGATGTTGATAAGCCATTTATCTTGGAGGTGGATGCCTCATCCGTTGGTGCTAGAGCAGTCCTTTTCCAAAAGGATGCTCAAGGTCGGAAGCATCCTTGCTTCTTCTTCTCCAAGACCTTCACACCAGCGGAGAGGAATTATTCCATTGGGGACAGGGAGTTGCTGGCCATGAAGTTGGCTTTTTCGGAGTGGAGACATCTCTTGGAGGGAGCTCGCTTTCCCTTCCAAGTCTTCACTGACCACAAGAACTTGGTGTATCTGCAAACGGCCCAGCGGCTGAATTCTCGCCAGGCTAGATGGTCCCTGTTCTTCTCCCGGTTCCATTTTACTCTCCTTTTCCTCTCCGGGGAGAAGAACGTTCGTGCTGATGCTCTCTCCCGCTCCGTGGTGTCATCGGAGGAGGAGGAGGAGGAGCCTCGGCTTATTGTCCCTTCTGAGAGCCTGAGAACTGTAGCTCCGGTTTCGCTAGAGTCTGTGCCCCCGGGCAAGACTTTCGTACCAGCTAACTTGCAACCAGAGGTTCTCTCTTGGGCTCACTCCTCCAGAGTGGGTGGGCATTTTGGGACCAAGAGGACATCTGAGCTTCTGGCGAGAACATACTGGTGGCCGCATATGGCCCGAGATGTCAAGGACTATATTCAGGCGTGCGTTTCTTGCGCCCAGAATCGGTCTCCTCGGCAACGGCCTGCTGGATTGCTTTACCCTCTACCGGTGGCAGACAGGCCCTGGGAGATGGTCGGGATGGACTTTGTGGTGGGTCTACCCAAGTCGCGTGGCTGCTCCATTATTTGGGTTGTCACCGACCATTTCTCCAAGATGGTGCATTTGGTGCCGCTTCCTCGGTTACCCTCAGCACGGGCCTTGGCGGTGTTGTTCATTAAACACGTTTTCCGATTGCATGGTATGCCTGATAAGATTATCAGCGATCGGGGTCCCCAGTTCACATCTCGGTTTTGGAGAGAGCTCTGCCGTTTACTCAGCATAGAGTTAAACCTCTCCTCTGCATACCATCCCGAGACGAATGGGTTGGTGGAGAGAACCAACCAGACTCCGGTGACATATTTGCAACATTTCGTCTCTGCTAGGCAGGATGACTGGGCATCTTTGCTACCTTGGGCGGAATTTGCCTTGAACAATGCCGTAGCCGATTCCACTGGTCAAACTCCTTTTCTCCTTAATTACGGCCAGCATCCGCGTGTCCCTGTGCCCATGCCCGTGTCATCCACCGATTCTAGGGTGGCAGACTGGGCGGTGGAGGCACGTGACATCTGGGACCGCACACAGGATGCCATCCGGGCCTCCAAGGAGAGAATGAGGGTTTCGGCTGATACACACCGGCGCCCCGCTCCGGTCTTTGCTCCTGGCGACTTAGTGTGGCTCTTCGCCCGTAACATCAGGCTGCGAGTTGAGTCCACTAAGTTTGCTCCTCGCTACATTGGCCCGTTTAAGGTTCTGGAACAGGTCAACCCTGTGGTCTACCGTTTGGCTATTCCTCCACGCCTTGGTATCACCGATACTTTCCACATTTCCCTCTTAAAGCCCGTTCATTTGTCCCGGTTTTCTGAGTCATCTGCTGGGACATCGAGTTCATCCACGGATGAGTTTGAGGTGAATGCTATTGTGGGGTGCAAGGTGGTACGTGGCAAGAAATTTTATCTGGTGGACTGGAAGGGTCACGGCCCAGAGGATAGAACCTGGGAGCCTGTGGAGCACATTAGGGCTCCGCTGCTTATCGCAGCTTTTGAGCGTAGTGAGGCTCAAAGAGGGGGGGGCCCTAGGAGGGGGGGTAATGTTAGGAGTCGAGTTTCCTCTGCTGCACAGGGGGAATCTTGATCCGTGTCTGCTGCAGTCTCCCATTCGGTATCGGCCGCAGTGGGCTCTGCTCAGCGGAGACGTCGCTCCCAGCATCTCGCTGAGACTGATTCGGTGCATAGGGTCACTACTGCCTTTTCTGGCTTTCCTATGGTACCCTGCACTGATCTGCGGCGAGCGAGCCTCTCTGGGACTAAGTCCTTGTTTACTCACACTGAGCATGCCCAGGGCAGGGTCTCCCATTGGAGGTCGAGGGCCACATGTTCGCTCACATGCTCAGGTGCTGCAGTACATTCCATTTGTCCTCCTGGAAGGTCCTAAAAGGGCAAAACATGCTCAGGTACTGCAGCACTTTCCATTGGTCCTTCTGGAAGGTCCTGAAAGGGCAAAAACTTCAGTAGCAGCTTCCTGTGCTGCAACTATATAAACTGCGCATGACCGCACGGCCATGCGCTAGTATTGTCTTGAAAATATGTGTGTAGATGGATGTATGTCGAAGGATGAAAGCTCCTAAATATCCCTCCCTAGTGTTGATGACTGTTTGCGGATGATGGTAGCTATCTAGCGCCCGACTAGCCATCAGCACAAAACACACATAACAGCGTCTAATTGCTGTGACCGCCTGTACGGCGCCGTGCGCTTTCCTTACCCAAGCCTGGGTGGTTAGCGGCGTCCGTTTGTGCGGCACCGCACGCACTCTCGTGCCTTTATTTACTATTTCGATAGTTTCCTTACACACCCAGTTGCGGTGTTGTGCCAGCAGTGGTCTAATCGGACTTCAATCCTAGTTGGGGTTGTGTTCGCTGACTTATTGCTCGCTCTCTATGTGCGGTACCGCGGTCCTGTGACGCAACAGGATCGCTTCCTTCACGCAGGGTGAAGTTAACCCTTGTATGTATACTTATAGTACCGCCATATAGTCCGTCTTACTTAGCAGCAGGTATTTTCCTGCACGGTGGATCCCGGGTTGCGAACGCACCAATTCCATCTAATAAACTATATATTTGGTGCGTTCCGCCAACCCTAACACCAAATTTTCTTCCTCGATCTTATACTTACTGGTAGAGTTCCTTTTGGCATTGTTGATACATCTGTGTACAGAAAAGAGAATTCTGTCAAAATACCACCATATCATCCAGCAATTGCCATTCACGACACACCATCAATGCCATACCACATGGAGAGCTTACACTGGCCCCTCATCTGTTCAAGTGATGACACCATCCTATTGAGTTATAGCAGGCATATAATTCAATGGCCATTCAATCATACAAAAAGCAAGACTTGATCTTCTGTATACGTTTAACAATCACTACACTGGTTCGCAATATGAACGTCATCCTGTCACTTTCTTCACACCATAAAGTCCACAGTTCAATCAGATTAAACAGATTATTTTAAAATATCTACCCATTATTAACAGGATGATATCCTTTGGAGAATTGTGAACAGAGGCTGCAAGTGTGTCATCAGTCATGGTCGTTTGTTGGGTAATATGTTTTCTTCCAGTTTGGCATGGTCTCCACAGTCACCATCCACTTGGCATTCGGCCAGGGATTCTACAAATGTTCAAGCAGTCAGTACAACGTATGCACTCTTGCAATGGAAAAAACAACCAATTACCCCAGAACAATGGAAATCAGGGGCCAAGAAAAAAGTATTTTTTCTTCCACATTGCGTGAATCACGTCCTAAAATCTTTCATCAATTGTGATACCCACCATGTGGTTTATTGTATTGAATGCTGTATGTACAATGTAAGGTACATTGGTTGCATGATCAGGATCCTTAAAAAGCGAATAGTAGAGCATTATAAATAATATTCACTACCATCCTTAACTGTGATTTAATCCATTTAAATGCTATGGTGTAGAAAAGGTGCTGTGTCCGCCCAGAGGGGAGAATTGACGGCATTGTAATGCTATACATCCACATATTAACCATATATCTGCAGAAAAATAGCATTTCCCTTTGTTTCCCAAAAAGAAGATGATGGAAAGATATGATTCAAGTGATGGAGGTCCAAAGTGTGGTCACTTAAGAAAGTAGGATGCAAGTTTACTTGTAAATCATTTTGAGTAACTCATTTATGAATTTTAAAAATTCAACTCTTACATGCTAAAAATAAGCTACTCAATGGTCACCCCCCATTAATCCCCATTAATCAACTAATAGATATTATTTATTTTTCAATAGATGAAATTAAATCTAAATGCAGAGACATTTCATAATGTAAGTTTTACTGCATTATTCCAGGCTTCAAGAGTAAACATTTTGTTTTCCCAATGACATTTAGCTATTTAAGTGGAACCTATTTCTAAATGTCATCCTTTGTGTAATCAGTAAGTTCTTATTAGCAAAGGGTCAGATTTACAAATAAATAATGAATTTGTTGTTCACATTTTTACTTGGGTTCTGTTCACATGTCTGTTTTTGCTTTTCCTATTTGTCTATTTCTTTAAGAATAGGCAAACAGAATAGATAAACAAATTAGCCTTCTGTATATTCCTGCTTCAAGTGAAAGAAAAGGGGGCATAACGATTTACGTGGGATCTATCTGCTTTCCATTTTATATTTATTTTAAGGATAAAAGAAAACCTTTGCCCATCTACTTCTGTTTGAAATAGGAATACACAGGATGTTAATGCCAGGTATCTGTTCCATTTGTCTGTTCCAAACTGTACAGACAGAAAGGTTTGCACAAGTGTGAACAATGCCTTCAAGAATAGGAGCGGAGTGTTTTTCTCTTGGTTAAATTGTCATGGGCTCACATGTTGAAGTGGATTCTCTAAGCCATCGTCAGCTACACAGACCAACTGCGATGGAAAAGCAAGCCGGATTTTTAGTCTATTTCGTCTAGTCTATGCTTTCAGTTAGGCTGGAAACATAAGAAAAATCGGTTCGATTCTCTTACCCGAGAAACGCAGCAATGTTTTCCGTATGGTGATCCGTATGTAATCCATTTGAAATGAGATGTTGCAATTTCCTTGCATCTTAGTATCCGCGTGACATCCGTATGGCATTCGTGTGGCATGCAGATTTTGTTGCACACTTGCAAAATGAACATATTATGGATCCATGGCCTGAAATTACTTACAAACTAATCTATTTATTGGCCTCACAACAAGGCTCCTCCTCCTAGCTTTGCATTACCTTCCTTGCTAGTGTTTTGCTATTGCTGCTTTTTTTGCAACACGTCATATCGGCTTACCTTCAACAATACTGAGCGGATTCTTTTACAGTGGGTTTTGTCCCAGCGATTTGGGGATCCTTACTCAATGATTGTGGGTCCAAGGAGGCAGAGAAGATGGTAGGTACATCCACTTATGAGGCGATGGCTGACTAAAGGACATTTTCACCATCTGCATGCTTCACTTTGCAGCCATCCTGACAAGTTCTACCAGTATTATCAGATGAGTGTGGCCACATTTGACCTTCTTCTTGAGACCGTGCACCCTGGGATCACCTACAAGGACACCGAGATGCGCAAGTCTATTTTCGACAAGGAGCGCCTTTACTTACTTTTCACATTTGCGTTTAAAAACGCAGCGTTTTAAACGCAAACGCATGTGGTGAAAAAAACGCAAGTAAGGCTACGTTCACACTAGCGTTCTGCTAGTGTGCGTCGCCTTAGCGTCGGGCGACGCAGCGGCGACGCACGCGTCATGCGCACCTATGTTTAACATGGGGGACGCATGCGTTTTTGTGTGTTGCGTTTTGCAACACTTGCGTCTTTTTTGCCGCTAGCGTCGGACCAAGAAAACGCAGCAAGTTGCATTTTTCTTGCGTCCGATTTTCGGCAAAAAACGACGCACGCGTCGCAAAACGCAGCGTTTTTGCATGCGTTTTGCCGCGTTTTTGTGTGCGTCATGCGTTGCGTCGCCGACGCAGCGGCGCGCAACGCTAGTCTGAACGTAGCCTAAACGCGGTAAAACGCCGTGTTTTTTAGACGCATGCGTTTTTGCATGTTTTATTACAAACGCTGCGTTTTGACATGCGTTTTTTCATGCATTTGCGTTTTTTAAACGCATGATGAGAAGTGTGTGACAGCTGCCAATCATCAAAATCAACAAGAAAACCCACTATAAACAGAAATAGCTAGGGTTAGGGTTAGGGTTAGGGTTTGGATCCCTAGTAACCCTAGGGATCCTAACCCTAACCTTAAGGGATCCTAACCCTAACCCTACCCCAACCCTACCCCTAACCCTAAGGGATCCTAACCCTAACCCTACCCCAACCCTAACCCTAACCCTATCCCTAACCCTATCCCTAACCCTAACCCTAAGGGTTATCCCTAACCCTAACCCTTAGGGTTAGGGTTAGGATCCCAAGGGTTAGGGTTAGGGGTAAGGTTAGGGTTAGGGGTAGGGTTAGGGTTAGGGTTAGGGGTAGGGTTAGGGCTAGGGTTAAGGTTAGGGGTAGAGTTAGGGTTAGGGGTAGGATCACTTTATCAATTTTATGGTGTGGGGGGCCTTATCAGTGTGTTTTCTTGTTTTTTTAATAAAAACGCATGAGTTTTTAACGCAACCAAATGCATGTGCTTAAAAACGCATGCATTTACATAGACAGCAATACGTTTTTTTGCGGCAAAAAAATGCCGCTAAAAATTGCTACATGTTGCATTTCTGCAACACAACGCATGCATACAAAAGACGCATGCGGCGGCAAAACGCATGCAAAAAAAGCATGTGTTTTTAATGTTAAGTATAGGGAAAAAAACGCATGCTTTTTTTGCGCTAAAACGCAGCGGCAAAAAACGCAAATGTGAAACCAGCCTTACTTTACGGTATGCAAAAAATCTCTATGTTGCCTATGTTTTTTTATGTGGTCATTTGCAAAATGCACTGTTCCCTTCCTTTTGTGTTAATGGTTTGGTGCCTTTTTTTGGAATAATGTTAGTAAATCATTTTGCCTTACACATTCCCTGATGTTTGGAATTGAAATATGTTTCCTAGGCATTGTATGCTGAAAGATGTCACTTGTTGAGCCTGGGCTTAATTTGAACTGCTTCAAAATTTTAGGCTGTCCTAAACTCATACACTGATACATGGATAGGACCTATTCTAATTTTATTTTGTTGTTTGTTTCTTCTAGATTCCTATCCACTGGGCTCTCCTATGCGGCACTATATCTGGAGTTCTTAATAGGCAAATCCACCATATCAGGCATTGCCCGTTTGACGTACTCCGAAATTTGGTCTCGACTGCATCAATCAGTAATACCTGATCCCAAAAAACAAGACTGGCTGTAAATATCTTGTGGCTTTGAGGAGACATGCTTGTTTCCAAACTGCATTGGATCCCTGTATGGGAAGCACATTCTTGTACGGGAGCCACCGATCTCAGGCCCTAATATTATAATTACAAACAATATTTTTCTGTAATGCTGCTGGCCCTGGTCGACAGTGCATACAGGTTTATAATTGTAGATATTGGGACCTATGGAAGAACTGGAGACTCCAGAGTATTCAATTCAATTCTTCCATAATGTGTCGGCGGCTGCGCAATAGTCTGTTTGGCCTCCCACCCCCATGTCAGCTACCAGGGTCTACTCTGGAAGTGGTGCCTTTTGTGATGGTTGCGGATGAGGTCTTTCAATTAAACTGCCATGCCGCTGTCAGAGTTTATCAGCTGCAGGTGAATCGCAAATCATTTTGTTGCTGTTCGGGGCACTGGACAGCTGATCAGATCAGCTGTCATGTGCCGGAAAAGTTGAGGAATCATTTCCGGGGTCCGCACCAAACAGTGGGATCCGTCATTGGACGCTAAGGGGTTAATATGATTGTTGCTACTACTTAAGTGCTGAATTATAAAGAAAATATGAGGGTTGTTCGCAGTCTATGAATACTAATCCAAAGATTCAGTGATAAGTGTTGCAGCTGTATAATCACTCAGTGTGATTCACTCAATTGATCTGAAATATACTGCAATAACAGCACCTTAGTAACAGACATTTTTATACTTCACATACTGCAAACCTAGGAGGCAGTATTAAATCTCGCATTGCTACTTTTGCAACTAAAACAAAATCCGTAATCCGAGGATGTGTCACAGAAAGTGCGCTACCTGCATTGAAAGACTAGCAATATTCCGGGCTTTTCCTGTCCTGTCCTATGTTGTAAAGGCAAATGGCTTTGTTATTTTTAATCCTTTAAATGGAATATGTCAGGTTTTGTTATGTACTCTAAAGACAGCATACTATAGGGGTTAAACACAGATTTTACAGATGCCTCTCTTATCAAGCTCCATGGTTTTGTTTGCTTGCAATGCATGTTAGCATCAGGAGTTTATCATTGCTGGGAACCAGCAGCATGTGCCTCCTGGTCCAACTCTGCCTCCTCATCTGATAAGCAGCTCAAGAGTCTAAAGCCATTGTATATACAGAGACGGGTGTGGGCGGAGTTAGCTTTCTCAGCTCGGCTCCACCCTACATCTATCACAACTGTGGCACCCAGTAACCTGAGTGATACATAGTTGGATTCAGGGTCTCCTCACTTACATAATGCTTCTTTCAGATGAGATAGCAAAAAGATGCTGACAAATTTTCTTTAAAGGAAGGTCACACTTTATTTTTCAATACCTGTGTAAATAAATTCATTATTAAATAACTGTTCAATGCACACCCCACAATCATGCTGCATGTTTGGTTGTGAATCTATGTGTAGCTACTTCGCAACAGAGCAATTTAGGATTACTTAACTAGTGTTGCATTTTTGTTGGAAAAAAAAATCAATTAAAGTTTAAAAAAAAATGAATAAAAAACTACACAGAAAGGTTAATGCTCTGTAACTGTTTTACTAATTGAATTTAGCCATCATAGATGCCACAAAAATACTGCTGACTATTGCCACAAAATATTTCATTTATTGTGTTGAGGCCAATATTTCTTTAGAGGCAAGCAATTTATTTTAAATAAAAATATCTAGACTCTGAAATAATGAGAAAAAAATAACACACAGTTACACAGATTACATCGTTTGCATACCTATGTTAATATTTCAGCTTGGTAAAGTCACACAATAAAACTTTACTGGAGTCTGTTGCAAATTTTTAGGCAATATTCCTACCTCCTGGCATTGATTTTATGGCATCCTTTGTGGCCAGGGGTAATTAATGTGCTTTAACCCAAAATATGCAAATAAATTATTTCAGTAAGTTTAGTAATTTAACTGTACAGGACTGTTTTGCCACATCTGTAAAACTCTTTAGTGACAGAGCCAATTTTAACCTTAATCCTTTAATGACCTACCATATGCTGTGTTAGTCATAGGTCACCCCCCCTTTGGTGCGTTCTCCAGTGAGGAGCCCGCACCTTTTTCAACACATGACAGCCATGTGTGGTTCACAATTCACCCGCGGCTTTTAACTACTCAAAGGGAACATGCCATGTCCTTTGTAGCATGTTAAGTGCCCCCAGTGTGGTGTCAGTGATGCAATGTGCATCACTGACACACTTTTCCCATTAAAATTACCACTGTAATCCTTCTTAAAAAACACTTTATAAAGTTATATCTTACCTGCTCAGTTAGTCATAGAGTTATGCTTCAAAGCATTCATTCAGGTTTGTTCTCGTCCACGCAATTTGAATTGTTCCTGGGGTCGCACCGACATGGCTGTATATCCCATGCTTGCTCAGTGTTTATTGTTTTTCACACTTGTATAGTATGTATTGTGGGAGCCGCGCTTGCACATTATATTGCTGACCCAGGCTTGCGCATTGTCTATCAGCGATCCACGTATGAGCCTTGACGAGCGGCTCCTTGTGCATGCGCACTTAGTGAAGCTGTTAACTATAACCAGCTTCAGTGCGCATGCGCAGGGAGCTATCGCTCATCACGGCGCATGTGTGGATTGCCAATGGATAATGTGCAAGCGCGGGTCTGCAACATACTGCACAAGCGCGGCTCCCTCAGTACATTCTGGGCAAATGCGGAAAACAATAAACACTGCGCTAGCGTGGGATATACAGTGATAGTTTTAAAAATTATTTAAAAAATGTAAAGAAATATAAAAGTTCAAATCACTCCACTGTTGCCCCATTCAAATTAAAACAATTAATAATACACATATTTGGTATCACCAGATTCAGAATCACCCAATCTATCATCATATAAAAAGAATTAATCTGATCGGTAAACAGCGTCATGAGAAAAAAAATCAAAGCACCAGAATTGCATTTTTTTGGTCCCTGCAACATTGAAATAAAATGCAATAATGGGTGATAAAAACATTTTATCTATCCCAAATTGGTGTCAATAAAAATGCCAGCTCTGCATGCAAAAAATAAGCCCTCATCCAGCCCCAGATCCCAAAATATGGAGACGCTACAGGTCTAGGAAAATTGTGTCACTTTTTTTTTTTTTTGTTACAAATTTTGGATGTTTATTTTCACCAAATAAATAAAAAATCATCTGTACATGTTTGGTATCTGTATACTCGTAATGATCTGGAGAATTATAATGCATGGTTAGTTTTAGCTTTTAGTGAACATGGTAAAAAAAAACAATCGTGGAATAGCACTTTTTTTGCCATTTCACCGCATTTAGAATTGTTTTCCATTTTCCAGTACACAATATAGTAAAAGCAATTGTGTCTTTCAAAAGGAAAACTCATCCCACAAAAAAACAAGCCCTCACATGGCCATATTGACAGCAAAATAAAGATTTTTTTTTTATTTATTACTACTTTTGTCAGATTCAAGTTATTTCTGTGACTATTGTGGGTTTTTCTGTCTTTAAATGAGGGGTATCAACAATTTTGACCTCGTGTGTATATGTACTTCACTCACTTTTATGATTTGAGCTCAAGAATAGGTAAAAATAAAATACCATGTGTGAACCTCGGCTATGTAAGCATTCACTTACCGTATATACTCGAGTATAAGCCGAAATTTTCAGCCCAAATTTTTGGGCTGAAAGTGTCCCTCTCAGCTTATACTCGAGTCAAGGTGGGTGGCAGGGTGAGGGGGTGAGGGCGCTGAGGCATACTTACCTGCTTCCAGCAATCCTGGCGCTCCCCGCCTGTCCCACGGTCTTCGGTGCTGCAGCTTTTCCACTGTTCATCGGTCACGTGGGACCGCTCATTAGAGAAATGAATAAGCGGCTCCACCTCCCATAGGGGTGGAGCCACATATTCATTTCTCTAATCAGCGGTAACGGTGACCGCTGATAGAGGAAGAAGCTGCGGCACCGAAGACCAGCTGTGCGGGAGAAGGAGCGGGACGCCGGGAGCAGGTAAGTATCGCATATTTACCTGTCCCCGTTCCAGCCGCCGGGCGCCGCTCCATCTTCCCGGCGCCGCTCCATCTTCCTGGCATCTATCTGCATTGACTGTTCAGGTCAGAGGGCGCGATGACGCATATAGTGTGCGTGCCGCCCTCTGCCTGATCAGTCAGAGCGGAGAGACGCCGGGACCGGACGCTGGGAGCTGCAAGCGAGGTGAGTATGGCTTTTTTTTTATTGCAGCAGCAGCAGCAGCAGCAATGGCAGAGATTTATGTAGAGCATCTATGGGGAAATATGAACGGTGCAGAGCACTATATGGGGCACAGCTATGGGGAAATATGAAAGGTGCAGAGCGCTATATGGCACAGCTATGGGGCAATAATGAACGGTGCAGAGCACTATATGGCACAGCTATGGGGCAATAATGAACGGTGCAGAGCACTATATGGCACAGCTATGGGGAAATATGAACGGTGCAGAGCACTATGTGGCACAGCTATGGAGCAATATGAACGGTGCAGAGCACTATATGGCAGAGCTATGGGGCAATATGAACGGTGCAGAGCACTATATGGCACAGCTATGGGGCAATAATGAACGGTGCAGAGCACTATATGGGGCACAGCTATGGGGAAATATGAACGGTGCAGAGCACTATATGGCAGAGCTATGGAGCAATATGAACGGTGCAGAGCACTATATTGCAGAGCTATGGGGCAATATGAACGGTGCAGAGCACTATGTGGCAGAGCTATGGGGAAATATGAACGGTGTAGAGCACTATATGACAGAGCTATGGGGAAATATGAACGGTGCAGAGCACTATATGGCAGAGCTATGAGGCAATATGAACGGTGCAGAGCACTATGTGGCAGAGCTATGGGGAAATATGAACGGTGCAGAGCACTATATGGCACAGCTATGGGGAAATATGAACGGTGCAGAGCACTATATGGCACAGCTATGGGGCAATAATGAACATGCAGAGCACTATATGGCACAGCTATGGGGCAAGAATGATCTATTTTTATTTTTGAAATTCACCGGTAAATGCTGCATTTCCACCCTAGGCTTATACTCGAGTCAATAAGTTTTCCCAGTTTTTTGTGGCAAAATTAGGGGGGTCGGCTTACACTCGAGTGTATACGGTACTTATTTTGTCAAGACTTTGCAGCGATTTTTATAAATTTGCAATCTATGAACGTTGTCGGAGTAGAGTTATAAGGATAAATGTATTTCTGTTGATAAGGTGCTATATATTCATGTTTGGTGTCTAGGTCTCAAAGAATACACTTTTAAATGCAACCATGTCTACAGAGCCTTGAACATCAGTAACTCTGGGTGGAAAAGAAAAGAAAAGACAAAAGGATTTGTGTGCGCTGGGTCTACTGAGGTTTGTGTGACACAGTTATGGCATGTAAGCCCTGCCGTAAATTATTGAGTGCTGTGGTCTCACTTCCTTTGGATGATCCTTAGGCTACTTTCACACTAGCGTCGTACTCGGCCTGTCGCAGTGCGTTGGGCCGACGTACCGACGCATACTGTGGAAGTGCCGCACAACGGGGGCAGCGGATGCATTTTTCCAGCGCATTCGCTGCCCCATTGTAAGTTGCGGGGAGGTGAGGGTGGAGTTCCGGCCGCGAATGTGCGGTCGGAAATGGCGAACACGATGCTCAAAAAAACGTTGCAAGCAACTTTTTTTTTGTTCGGACGGTCCGCCACAACACGACGCAACCGTCGCACGACGGTTGCGACGTGTAGCAATGCGTCGCAATGCGTCGCTAATCCATGCCTATGGAGAAAAAATGCATCCTGCAGACAACTTTGCGGAATGTGTTTTTTCTGCAAAACGACGCATTGCCTTAGATGACTTGAGGGAATGTGTTAGTATTACAGCTGATTAGAGGCCACTTAGTGGGCTTAGGTGACAGCACAATATCACAAGATCTTTGGGAGACCCAGCGCCGACATTTCTCACATGGAACTGGTACGAGAGGTAAAAATAGAGAATTAATAATTTATATGGGGCAATAAAATATTTAAAAAAGGTTGTCCGAGTATTGGTCAAACCCTTTAAAAATCCAGCATACATGTTATACAGCCTTCCTGCAGCCTATTAAAAACAGAATAGTAATGTACTAAGAGAGGGAAAATATAAGTATATAAGTATGGCGCACTTTCCCTCCAGCCCAGTGTGGGTGGATTTTTCTTGTAATAAATGTCTTCTGCTAATCCCACCCACGTCTAATAGCAAAACCTCCTAATCAAAAGACCCATGAATAAGACATCAGAATTCGGAAATGGGTTCCTTTTTCCTTCAGTTCAATTTGTGTGTTCCACAATAAGAGAACTGTAAAAAATTAAGGATGAAGCAGGTGTTTATTTTCTTTCGGTTGTTAATGACTTTGCTTGAGTTAAAACTACACCAAGATCAATTTTTCATATAACATTAATGCCCTGAAATAAAATGTAAGGAATCAGCTCACTGCTTTATTGATGACTGGCCTCGATTGATTTCTATTTGCAAATTACATGCTGCAAAAGGTAATTTACTTGAAAATAAGAGCTACACTCCATGAAAATTATAGTGTGTTTGTTGCATATTTGTTCAATCTCTCTGACAGTTTGGCTCCTCAGACTGATTAAAGCAGCCTATTAAGGGACCATTGAAGCTTAATCATATAATTTATAGGCTTCCTTAAGACCTAACTACTAAAGAAACCACTTATGCTTTAGCTGTCAGTTTGGAAGTCTCGAATATGATTAACAATTATTCTACAGTCACTTCAACGCTGCTGGAAAAGGGTACAGGCATTCATTTAAATATATATTGCACCAATGTGCTGCTTGTTTCAAATGTAAATCTATCTACATATATTTATGTAGAGCGATATTCCTTTCATAAGTATATTGTATATTCCATATGCATATTTATTACTCTTTTGTATTCCTCAAATTGCATAAAGAGGGCAAATGAATAAAAAATAAAAATAAGAAAAAACAAGTACATGGGTATGAAAGCAAGCACCATTATTTATACCCAGAAGGCAGATATGAATAAGCAGAGTAAAAGTAATTTCACTAGTGATGACTGGACTACTTCACAAAGAAATTTCCATTAATCACATTTTAATCTTTTATAGAAGTAAGCCACATAAAAATAATTACCGTATTTATGTGTTGTTGGTCAGCTCTGAGTATATGACGACTTCTGAAGGAATTCTGTAAAACATAACAACACTACATTGGTTTTAGCTCATCAGATTTTTCTTTATTGCTATTATTATGTTACTACAAATAGGTCTAAAATAGAGAAGACAATTACTTTATATACTCGAGTATAAGTCGACCCGAGTATAAGCCAACTCCCCTAATTTTGCAACAAAAAACTGGGAAAACTTATTGACTCGAATATAAGCCTAGGGTGGAAAATGCAGCAGCTACCGGTAAATGTCAAAAATAAAAATAGATACCAATAAAAGTAAAAATAATTGAGACATCAGTAGGTTAAGTGTTTTTGAATATCCATATTGAATCAGGAGCCCCATATAATGTTCCATACAGTTCATGATGGGCCCCATAAGATGCTCCATATAAAATATGTCCCATATAATGCTCCATACAGTTCATTATGGCCCCATAAGATGCTCCATATTAAAATATGCCCCATATAATGCTCCATACAGTTATTTTTGGCCCCATAATAAGCTCCATATACAAATATGCCCCATATAATGCTCCATGCAGTTCTTTATGGCCCCAAAGATGCTCCATATAATGCTCCATGCTGTTCTTTATGGCCCCATAGATGCCCCATATAATGCTCCATGCAGTTCTTTATGGCCCAATAGATGCCCCATATAATGCTCCATGCAGTTCTTTATGGCCACATAGATGCCCCATATAATGCTCCATGCAGTTATTTATGGCCCCATAAATGCCCCATATAATGCTCCATGCAGTTCTTTATGGCCCCATAGATGCCCCATATAATGCTCCATGCAGTTCTTTATGGCCCCATAAATGCCCCATATAATCCTCCATGCAGTTCATTATGGCCCCATAGATGCCCCATATAATTCTCCATGCAGTTCTTTATGGCCCCATGTAATGCCCCATATAATGTTCCATGCAGTTCATTATGGCCCCATAGATGCCCCATATAATGCTTCATGCAGTTCTATATGGCCCCATAGATGCCCCATATAATGCTCCATGCAGTTCTTTAGGGCCCCATAGATGCCCCATATAATGCTCCATGCAGTTCTTTATGGCCCCATAGATTCCCCATATAATGCTCCATGCAGTTCTTTATGGCCCCATAGATGCTCCATATAATGCTCCATGCAGTTCTTTAAGGCCCCATAGATGCCCCATATAATTCCACATGCAGTTCTTTATGGCCTCATGTAATGCCCCATATAATGCTCCATCAAGTTCATTATGGCCCCATAGATGCCCCATATAATGCTCCATGCAGTTCTTTATGGCCCCATAGATGCCCCATATAATGCTTCATGCAGTTATTTATGGCCCCATAGATGCCCCATATAATCCCCCATGCAGTTCATTATGGCCCCATGGATGCCCCATATAATGCTCCATGCAGTTCTTTAGGGCCCCATAGATGCCCCATATAATGCTCCATGCAGTTCTTTATGGCCCCATAGATTCCCCATATAATGCTCCATGCAGTTCTTTATGGCCCCATAGATGCTCCATATAATGCTCCATGCAGTTCTTTATGGCTCCATAGATGCCCCATATAATGTTCCATGCAGTTATTTATGGCCCCATAGATGCCCCATATAATTCCACATGCAGTTCTTTATGGCCTCATGTAATGCCCCATATAATGCTCCATCAAGTTCATTATGGCCCCATAGATGCCCCATATAATGCTCCATGCAGTTCTTTATGGCCCCATAGATGCCCCATATAATGCTTCATGCAGTTCTTTATGGCCCCATAGATGACCCATATAATCCCCCATGCAGTTCATTATGGCCCCATGGATGCCCCATATAATGCCTCATGCAGTTCTTTATGGCCCCGTAGATGCCCCATATAATGCTCCATGCAGTTCTTTATGGCCCCATAGATGCTCCATATAACATTGTGCCACAGGTAATGCTGCTGCACTAAAATAAATGACATACTCACCTCTCGTCGCTGCCCGCTGCTCCTCAGCGTCTCATCTCTCCGCACTGACTGTTCAGGCAGAGGGCGGCGAGCACACTAATACGTCATCACGTCTTCTGACCTGAACAGTCACTGCAGAGGATGGGGAAGACGAAGCATAGATGGAACGTGAAAAGGTGTATATGAAACACTCACCTGCTCCCGGTGCTCCTGACGTGGTCCCTGCATGTCCCACGGTCTCCGGGTGAAGCTTCTTCCTGTAGTGAGCGGACACATGGTACCACTCATTACAGTAATGAATATGCAGCTCCACCCCTATGGGAGTAGAGTCCATATTCATTACTTTAATGAGCGGTACCAGTGACCGCTGAACAGGGGAAGAAGCTGTCGTGCTCGAAGACCGTGGGACATGCAGGGACCACGTCAGGAGCGCCAGGAACATGTGAGTATTTGACAGTCGTTGCTCCCTCTCACCCGCCGACCATGACTCGAGTATAAGCCAAGAGGGTCACTTTCAGCCCATTTTTTTGGGCTGAAAATCTCAGCTTATACTTGAGTACATACGGTAAGTATTTATGTACAACTGTCAAATGTCTCTAAAGAGAAACATTTCTAAGTCTTTGACTATTATATTGATTTATTTATGAAATTGTTGCCTTTGATATACAGTAATACACTATATGATTAAAAATATTACTATTGAGACACATATATTACAACTAGTAACGAGTAGCTTCATGATATCCTATTTTAAAGGTATAGGCATTAATATGGAGTAGTTCTGCCATTTGCAGATGAAACAACTCTACACATGTGGAAATGATTTCCGCAATATTTTGGAGTGTACAAATTGATCCAGAAGAACTTTTGTGAGGTCAGACTCTGATGTTTGTCAGGATGGTCTGGCTCACAGAATCCATTTTAGTTTGTCCCGAAGAGTTAAGGGCAGAGTCTTGTGAGGCTTCACAAATTAATTAAGACAGGAAAAAATATTAAAATCAACGATCTGGAGATCTGAAATCAACCAAAAAGCTATACAATATATGTGTCCTGATTGGTTACAGTTAAGTGAGGGTCTATAAGGGCCAGCCATTTTTGATCGGGGCCACAATCTTGTGCACATATAGGGTGTCAACCTCTGTGGCATAAGTATAATATAACCCGGCACTCAACTTGGTGGAAAATAACAGTAGATTTATTGATCCCAAACTATAACAACAAAGAGACGTTTCGGTCCCAGATCAGGACCTTCATCGATCACGTTTATAAAGGGATCAGAAGTGGTAAAAAGTGGCTGAGTGAGCCAGTAGTAGTAACTAAACGTTTATAGGGAAAGGAGTCCAATGGAGAGAGGGATGTGGCCTGTGTCCCATGTGTTCCCACTCTGTAACTCTCTGTGGTCTAACACTTAATGACTGAGATTTTTTTTCTTGCCTAAACACCTCCATTTTTTTAATACTACTCATAACTGATCATAGAGTATTTAGGAGAGATGAACTCTCACAAACTGAATGATTGTAATAGTGTCATCCCGCTACACTACCATTTTCTAAATTAGTGAGCTCTTTAAATAGACCCACATATGGTTGTAAAGTCAAAAGACATGGCTAGCTGCTATGTTTAAAGGGAATCTGTCAGTAACATTTGCCGTAGACAGATTTACAGAGAAGTGTAAAACTTTTCAAAGGAGACTTGTTTTGTCATTATCTGGTGCTCTTTTGCTCTAAAATTCATCTTTAAAATGATATCAGGGGCAAAAAAATTGTGCCTAAGCACTAACAGGCAGGTAGTTAATACCTACCTGCCGGTTGTGCCCTGTGCTGTTCTTCACAACACCTCTGTCACAGTGTTAAGTGACATCTCAAGTGATTTCCCCTAACTGCCATTGGAAGCAGGAATCAATGAAACTTACGGTGCGCACAGCACCACACATGTGCCGCTTCATAATACCAAAAGAGATACACCTAGGGTTAGTTTTATTTAAACTAGGTTAGAGACACAGTATGCCACAGCGCCCCGAGGAAGCCAACATAAAACATGCATTGGGACTGCTGCGGTGACATAACACATGAGTCCAATTATGGGTAGTTGCTAGCTACTTGACTTTTCTGCCCTGAGTACATCTCTGCTGATAGAGATTAGTCACAGACCACTCCTGTCAGCGATTCCCTGGCTTCTGCTGACATGTTGACAGACCTGCAACTTCTCTTTTGCTCTGCCCTGTTGATTGTGCATGACTGTTGATTTCATGCTGACTGATAGCTTGCTCCTCACTGCCTAACTATGGGGAGCTGGCTTTCAATTAGCATGACGTTGGTAGTCATTGCAGGTCAACAGCGCAACCCGTATATAGGAAGAACTGCTCTGTTGACATAAAGTAGCGAAATCACTAGCAGAATCGGTCCATGATAACTCAATGGGTAGAACAGGAAAGTATCTAGTAACTACCTTCTAATATTTAGCCCCACAGTAACATATTCAAATAGTACCAAAAAACCCCTTATTATTAAGTTAAAAAAATAGAAACACATTAGAGTAAATGAAAACCGATCTAATCATTTTTTCAGGGTTCGAACAAAAGTCTGCAGAAATTTGAACTACAGTACGGACCCCACGGCATGATAAGAGACATTAACCCCTTTCTAACATCGGACGGGATAGTACGTCCGAGGTCAGAACCCCCGCTTTGATGCGGGCTCAGGTGGTGAGCCGCATCAAAGCCAAGACATGTCAGCTGTTTTGAACAGCTGACATGTGCCCACAATAGCGGCGGGTGAAATCGCGATTCACCCGCCGCTATTAACTAGTTAAATGCCTCTGTCAAACGCTGACAGCGGCATTTAACTGACGCTTCCGGCCGGGCGGCCGGAGATGAGCGCATCACTGACCCCTTCACATGATCGGGGTCAGCGATACTTCTGTATAGTAACCATTGAGGTCCTTGAGTCCTCTATGGTTACTGATCCCGGCTAGCTGTGAGCGCCACCCTATGGTCGGCGCTCATAGCACACCTGCATTTCTGCTGCATAGCAGTGATCTGATGATCGCTGCTGTGTAGCAGAGGCGATCGAGTTGTGCCAGCTTCTAGCCTCCTATTGAGGCTATTGAAGCATGGAAAAAGTTAAAAAAAGTTAAAAAAATGTGAAAAAAATAAAAAAATATAAAAGTTTAAATCACCCCCCTTCCACCCCATTTAAAATAAATCAATAAAAAAATCTACACATATTTGGTATCGCCGCGTTCAGAATCGCCCAATCAATCAATTAAAAAAAGCATTACCTGATCGCTAAGCAGCGTAGTGAGAAAAAATTCAAAACCCCAGAATACATTTTTTGGTCGCCGAAACATTGCATTAAAATGCAGGAGATCGAAAGAACGTATCTGCACCAAAATGGTATCATCAAAAACACCAGCTCGGCATGCAAAAATAAGCCCTTAACCGACTAAGATCATGAAAAATGGAGACTAGTGTTGAGCATTCCGATACCGCAAGTATCGGGTATCGGCCGATACTTGCAGTATCGGAATTCCGATACCGAGATCCGATACTTTTGTGGTATTGGGTATCGGTATCGGATCCATAGTGAGGTGTAAAATAAAGAATTAAAATAAAAAATATTGATATATTCACCTCTCCGGCGGCCCCTGGACATCACCGCGGGTAACCGGCAGGCTTCTTTGTTTAAAATCAGCGTGTTTAGGACCTGAGGAATGACGTCGCGGTTTCTGATTGGTCGCGTGCCGCCCATGTGACTGCCACGTGACCAATCAGAAGCCGCGACGTCATTCCTCAGGTCCTAAATTCCTAGAATGAGGAGTTTAGTGCCTGAGAATGACGTCGCGGCTTCTGATTGGTCGCGTGCCGCCCATGTGACCGCCACTCGGTGATGTCCAGGGGCCGCCGGAGAAGTGAATATATCAATATTTTTTATTTTAATTCTTTATTTTACACATTAATATGGATCCCAGGGCCTGAAGGAGAGTTTCCTCTCCTTCAGACCCTGGGAACCATCAGGATACCTTCCGATACTTGTATTGGTATCGGATATCAGTATCGGCGATATCCGATACTTTTCGGGTATAGGCCGATACTATCCGATACCGATACTTTCAAGTATTGGACGGTATCGCTCAACACTAATACAGACGCTACGGGTATCGGAAAATGGTGCAATTTTTTTTAGCAAAGTTTGGAATTTTTTTTCACCAGTTAGATAAAAAATAACCTAGTCATGTTAGGTGTTTATGAACTCGTAATGACCTAGAGAATCATAATGGCAGGTAAGTAGGGACTCCTTACAGGTTACGGACATAACGGACACCTGTTAATCGGACACGGGTATTCCCTGCCACTGCGGGACCCCGGATATACACGGACCGTCTTGAATGAGACTTGATTATTATCTTTTACGGACTACGGCAGACCCATTGGTCATGAATCACACAACTCCCCTGATGATTCTCCCCCATCGGAGTTGAAACGCGTTGGGAGATTATAGACATTATTTTCGTTTCTTTTGTTGGTTGGTGGGTATCCATAGCAGGACTTACTTGGGGCCTGTCCTTGTCAGGACAGGAGTTCGTGGAGGGTTTACAGGGAAGGCAGTGGTTTACATATTATTTCCCTACCCTCCTACCTGGCTAATACAATCGGTACCACCTTCCTCCTATAACTTGAGGGATTTCCCTTATCTGTTCGTCTAATTGGTAAGACTGCTCCAATTTTTTATCTTGAGCACTGTTTCACTTGAGCACGTTTTTCTGTTTTGTTTGTGTTTGTTAGGATCCAGATTTTTAACTTGGATGTATTAAAAGTTATGTTTTAGATTATGGATATCCTCTATTGCTGCTATTATATTTGATCCTGAGGATTTAGACAGGGCCTATTTCATTGCATGCCTTAGCTATATTATATCAGGTAAGTATTAGCATAGGATTGCACTTTTTTTGCAATTTCACCGCACTTGGAACTTTGTTCCCGTTTTCTAGTACATGACATGCTAAAACCAATGATGTCTTTCAAAAGTACAACTTGTTTTACAAAAAATAAGCCCTCATATGGCCATATTTACGGAAAAATAAAAAAGTTATGGCTCTGGGAAGGAGGGGAGTGAAAAACAAACACGGAAAAACAGAAAATCCCAAGGTCATGAAGGGGTTAAATTTATGCAGAATAACTTCTCTGCAAAACAACTTTTGTAATAAAATCTGTATGAACAGGATAATTAAAATTGTACCTGATGCACTCATCTCTATTGTCAAGGAGATCACTGGAGAGATCACTCAGAGCCCATCGCTAACACCAATTTGTCAAGAATACCAGAAAATCACACAGATACCACCCCTGCCACCAAATTGTCCAGGAACAATACTGCACCATCCCAAATCATTAGAACAATTACACAATTGACTGATTGATGAGGCCACAGCTGCTTTCACTACTAGCACAGTCATTGGGTAACTCACAGTGAGCGTATAGTATATACACATCTGACTTCAATGCAATTAATATATTGATATACACTCCTGTATGGTCACTGCCAAATCCACAATAAAAAAACATGGAACAAGCTGCCACCACCACCAATTTTTTATACAGGCCAATTGGAAATCAGTTACAGATAACGTATTGCTTCAGTAGTGAGGTTTATAGAGCAAGAGTAACTAAAATATTATATTTTATATAATAATAATAATAATATTTTTATATTTTTATATATTTCTCCTCAACCTTACAGGCTGTGGACAACACTTTCCTATCATCCTGATGATCTATGGGTACCATTTTCCCATCCTCCACCAATACATTAGGAACAGTGTTAATCATGGAACAGATAACACTGGCTATGTTGTGTGTGAGAAGTGATCAGACACATTAAAAGTCACATTTTTTTCAGGGCCATCAGGCAGCCACCTCTATTTATAGGGGGCCAACAGGAGGTCCTTTCTATTGCTAGAGGGCTAGCAGGTGTCATGTGGACAGATGAGTCCAAGATATAGTTTTTTAGTAAGGTTCATAATTCTACTGTTTACTGTGAATGGAATGAAGCCTACAAATAAAAAACACAGTAATTACAGTCAAATATGGTGGAGGTTCAAAGATATTTTGGGGTTGTTTTACTACCTCTGGCCTTGGGTGCCTTGACTCTGTACAAGGCATCATGAAAAATGAAGATTCTCAAAGGATTTTTGGAGGCAAGGTAGTGCCTGGGATCATTAGCTGGGTTTTCATCCTAGCTCATGGGTCTTTCAACAGGACAATAACAACATTCTTCAAGAACCACTCTGAAATAGAAGGAAAAAAGCACTGGACAGTTCAGAAGTGGTAATTCCAGCTTCGGTAGCATAAAGTCTCCCACTGGGTCATGAGGAATAACCTCATGACCCAGTATCAGCACGGGTTTACTAGCGACCGTTCATGTCAGACTAAGTTGATCAGTTTCTATGAAGAGGTAAGTTCCGGATTGGACCAAGGGAACCCAGTGGATGTAGTGTATATGGACTTTTCAAAAGCTTTTGATACGGTGCCACACAAAAGGTTGATACATAAAATGAGAATAATGGGGATAGGGGAAAATATGTGTAAGTGGGTTGAGAGCTGGCTCAGGGATAGGAAACAAAGGGTGGTTATTAATGGAGCACACTCGGACTGGGTAGCGGTTAGCAGTGGGGTACCACAGGGGTCAGTATTGGGCCCTCTTCTTTTTAACATATTTACTAATAACCTTGTAGGGGGCATTCAGAGTAGAATTTCAATATTTGCAGATGACACTAAACTCTGCAGGGTAATCAATACAGAGGAGGACAATTTTATATTACAGGATGATTTATGTAAACTAGAAGCTTGGGCTGATAAATGGCAAATGAGCTTTAATGGGGATAAATGTAAGGTCATGCACTTGGGTAGAAATAGTAAGATATATAATTATGTGCTTAATTCTAAAACTCTTGGCAAAACCATCAATGAAAAAGACCTGAGTGTATGGGTGGATGACAAACTCATATTCAGTGGCCAGTGTCAGGCAGCTGCTACAAAGACAAATAAAATAACGGGATGCATTAAAAGAGGCATAGATGCTCATGAGGAGAACATAATTTTACTTCTATACAAGTCACTAGTTCGACCACACTTAGAATACTGTGCACAGTTCTGGTCTCCGGTGTATGAGAAAGACATAGCTGAACTAGAGCGGGTGCAGAGAAGAGCGACCAAGGTTATTAGAGGACTGGGGGGTCTGCAAGTCCAAGATAGGTTATTACACTTGGGGCTATTTAGTTTGGAAAAACGAAGACTATGGGGTGATCTTATTTTAATGTATAAATATATGAGGGGACAGTACAAAGACCTTTCTGATGATCTTTTTAATCATAGACCTGAAACAGAGACAAGGGGGCATCCTCTGCGTTTGGAGGAAAAAAAGTTTAAGCATAATAACAGACGCGGATTCTTTACTGTAAGAGCAGTGAAACTATGGAACTCTCTGCCGTATGATGTTGTAATGAGTGATTCATTACTTAAATTTAAGAGGGGATTGGATACCTTTCTGGAAAAGTATAATGTTACAAGGTATATACACTAGATTCCTTGATAGGGCGTTGATCCAGGGAACTAGTCTGATTGCCGTATGTGGAGTCGGGAAGGAATTTTTTTCCCCAATGTGGAACTTACTCTTTGCCACGTTGGTTTTTTTTTGCCTTCCTCTGGATCAACATGTTATGGCATGTTAGGTTAGGCTATGGGTGGAACTAGATGGACTTATAGTCTTCCTTCAACCTTAATAACTATGTAACAACCTCTTACATACCGATACTAGAGAGAAACTATGAATGGACACATGAAATTAGTTAATTTTGCCTGCTTTAATGAATTTCTGAGTGCAGAACAAAGTAAAAAAACATGAATCAATCAATGAGTTCATGGAAAAAGCAACAGCATAGCTTAGGGTTTATAAGGAAATAATCCCTGACTAGATGCCGGTCATATGCTATACCTACTGCCACACTTCAATGTAGACAAATTGCAGATATTATTGTAAAATAGAGAAGGGATTGGAATCTGTCCTAAAAAAGTTTTTGTCTTGCACGTGGCAGCAGCAAACTCTGGAGTTATGCAAGTAACACTGCCATCTTTTCTGAATTTCTAAGTACAGATCACCGTAAAAAAAACATGAATCGGTCAATGACAGCATGGAGAAAGCAGCAGGGGTTAGAATTAATAAGGCAATAATCCCTTGCAAGATGCATGTCAAACGTGATTCCTACTGCCACACTTCAACCTACATGAATTGAAAATAAGAGCGGTATTATTATAGAATATATAGAAGGGATTTCAACTGGCCCTAAAAAGATGTTGTACTTGAAAGCAATAAACTCTGGAGGAACACTAGTAACATTACCAGCTTTGCGTGCATAGAAAAAAGCATTAGCAATAGTGATGAGCGAGCACTAAAATGCTCGGTTGTTCATTGCTCGGGTCGAGCAGATTGGAATACTTGGGTACTCGACCCAAGCAATGATCCAATGTAAATCTATGGGAGACCCGAGTATTTTTACCGCAATCCCCCCGGGGGTCCTTTTAAGCTCTAAAAACATTTGAAAATGCTGAAAATGACCACCAAAGCTTGCTAAAACTTCAGAGTTGTGGCTGATAAAAATATCACCAATTAGTCCAAAAGTGAGTGAAACAGAATACTTTAAATCCCTGAAACACTATAAAGTTTACTAATGTGACACAAAATGATGTGTGTTTTCAGTTAAGATTTTGAGAATACCCAACAATGCAGTCTGAATGACATGATTGGAGACAGGAGACCGTTAGTTTGAAAATAAAAAATGAGGACCATGAAATGTCAAGCTGTCAAACTCTTTTCAAATGGTAATGGAATCCCAACAAGATGTTGAGAGCAGGATGCACTACATTGAAGGATGGTCAACTTTTTGTATTTTTTAATGGTATGATTGTTCCCTTTGCAGAATTATTTATAGCGAATTTGGCAATTTTATTTGCCAAGTTTTTAACACTAAGGTTTAGATATGGCTTTAAAGAATGCTAATACTTGCAATACTATGCAATTTTATTGCAAAGTACAAAATTAAAGGAACAGTATGATTGAATAGTATGAGTGCGTACACTTTTGCATATGTTAACATACAAAGGTTAAGTACATATAAGGATTAAATACATATAATGATTAATTATATAAAGATTAACTACATATAGTATGCTTACAACATCACCAAGAGGCTTTTAAACATCATTCGTCCGGAATATCAGAGAAGTAACACCAAGACAGAGAACCCCTGGGAGATTCACTACATTGCATGGGCATCACCAATTATGCAGGTATGAGCTCACTGCACATGTACAGGTAACCCAGCTTTTGCATATGTCTTAGTCATGTTGCTCTGGTCTTATATAGTGATTTACACTATGTAGTAACTCTAGTTTCACCCAGACCTTCAAGTGGCCAGCTTTCAAGGTCGAATGAAACTGAGATATCATGGAGTCATCAGACGAGGTGCTATAAACCCTTAGAATATAAAAGCCACAAGGATTTAGATAAAACCACCACAGGCAGAGGTTCAGTAAACCTTAATGTTTTACAATGATAAACAACAAACATATAGAAGCTTAGAACTGTTTGTGAAGTGAATAAACAAGCATTTCGCAAGATTGTGTCACTATCAGCATTGTCTGTAACATCTGTAAATGTTTTACAAGAAATGCAGCTATGAAATTGTCTGAACGCATTTGGTATAATTCAATCTGGATTCCAAATTGCCATTGGTATATTCACCATTAGCATAATTGATGTAGCCAAAGTTATGGCTCTCAAGGAAAGAAATTATTATAGTGGACAAAGAAATATTTGTAATGAACTACTGAACCAAACTAACATTGCTTTATCAAATTTATATTAAGCATATTGTGTCCAATGTGAGCAACCAGGCAAAACAAAAAGGAAATTTTCAAGTGAGCCCTTTAAGGTACACAAATATTATGAAGTCTTTGCCAACAAGGATATGGTTTCACCAATGGGGGGTACCTTTTTTAAAAAATATACTATTGCCATCAAAGTCCCCCTTGCCCAAAATTCAGTGGCTTATAACCACATTCACCCAGGTCATGTAGTCAGAGGTAAGGAAGAGACATTGCAGGAAACCGAGTTAAGAAGTAGGTCCAATGTAGGAGTGTGGGTCTCTGCCACTTGTAATGGAGTGCATGAGCTGACAAACAATTCCCCAATGGGGGGCACATTTTTAAAAAATATTTCACGGGGGTCATAGACACTGTTGCCCAAAAATTGACTGTCTGTTGCAGCACAAAATAAGTGAACCCTGTTGATCTAGTGGTGGAAAATGATGAGAGCTGGAGGATGGCCTCATTAAAAAGTAGGCCCAATATAAAGGAGCAGATCTCATAGACTTTTAATGCCCATACGCTAAGTGTCAACAGTGTCAAACATTTTTCCATGAGTGGGTTAATTTAAAAAAAAATTCTTTACGGGCATCAAAAACACCTTGCAAAACTGTATAGTGGTTTATTACACAGTTGCTGCTGGGAAGGTGCATTAAAAAAATGGCATACAAATTGTTGGATGAAGTGATCAGGAAAAGGGGCACGGTGATGACAGGAATGGGAATGTACATGATTAATAACAGCGGTGGCTATGGGAGATTTGAGATCCAGGATACCGCCTACAATGATTAGTCGTTTAGCCACCACCAATTACCAGAATGTGTTTCATGCTCATCAGAAGATCAGTGTAACAGATGCGCGTTCTAGACTCGGCCTAAAAAATGCATGTCAAAAATATGGTGCCAAAGACACACGTGTCTATCTAAAGGGCAAAGTGCAACATGTTCGTGAGATGCTGAATTAAAGAAAGCAGATCAGTGTTGGATGAAAACCAAACAAACTGATGGATGCTTGTGAAAAACTAAGTTTAAAGAGGAGTGCACCATCTGTAACTATAAACACACCCGTGGCACAAGCTTCTTGATCTTCACCCATACATATTACCAATAATATCCAAATGTCACAGTCGAAAATTATTTGTTGTAGTGTATGAACACTGTTAAAGGAATGCCACTAAACATAGATAACCACAACCCTTAACCACGACCCTGGGAAACACCAGATTTCCTCTTTACAAGATATGGACGATGATGGTATTGATGACGACTTTGAAATATACCACATCCACACCAAGAAGATGAAGATCACAGCTGCAAAAAATGTGCAAAAAGGCAGTGGATATCTGGAAAATCATTTTCTCTTGGACAAACTTTCCCTCTTACTAAAGTGGTATGAATGATGCATGCACAGCTCTCATGTCTATTTAGCGTGAGATGGTTGAAATGATATATTCTGTTTTGTCCATGCCCACTTTTTGAAAGCGAGCAGAAAAGAAGGATGAAATAGTGGGAAGATGTGTGATTTTGGTCAGTAAGGAGGTGATGTCAGGTACAGATAGGTAGATCTGCGTGACATTGGCATACTGATGATATTGCAAACCTTGCCATTGCATCAACTGTCCCAGTCCAAAGGTGTAGATAGAGAAGAGTAGGAGTCCTTGGACTGAGCCTTGGGGAACAACGAAAGACAGGTGTCGAGGTGAGGAGGTGGTGTGGGAGAGGTAGACACTGAATGTCCCAGTTGCACACAAGGCTCCATGAAGAGTGTCTACGGGTGATACCACTGCTTCTTCCAATGTTGTGCGTGCAAGCCAATCTCCTGTCCATGCAGCATGCAAAGATGCCTCATGCCCTGCATCTGCAGTTGCACACAAACTCAACTAGCACCATCCACAAGCATGTACACATCCTTCTCCCAGTGCAGCTTTCAGTTGTCCATACCCCAGTCCTTGGAATGTTAGCGGAAATATGCAGCCAATGACACAGTGCTAAGTTCACACATTTGTCATCTGCTTGCACTCGTAATCTTGCGAAATCTCTCCAAAAGTAACACATTAGTCACAAGCTGGAAGCACTGCAGCACTGCCTAAGCCAAGCAGCAACAGGCTGTGCTGAAGCTAATATGCTTAGATGACAAGCCGCACAATGATGAAGAGTTGTGGACAGCTCTGAAAGAGCAGGCAGATCTGTGGCTGACACCACTGAACCCACAGCCAGGCATGGATGTGTGTGACAATGGATGGAACATGGTGGCTGCTCTGTGTCAAGGCGAGCTCACACACGTGCCATGCCTGACCCATGTGCTTAACCTCATTGTTCAACGTTTTCAGAAAAGCGACACGGAGGTGCCAGATTTGCTAGGAAAAGTGCGAGGCTCTGCGTACCCCTTTTAGAAGGTCAGCTAGAGCTTCATCTGCCCTTGCCATGCTTCTGCAGCACTTGCAGCTTCTGGCTCACTGACTGGTGTGTGATGTCCTCCCCATTCATTGGAACTCTACACTGCATATTTTGGAAATTATTTGTGAGCAGAAGAGGGCAGTTGTTGACTACCAGCAGCAACAAGGCTGTCGGTATTCAGTTCTAACTTCACACATAAGATCTCAGGAGTGGACATGGATGTCAGACATACTGTATGTACCATCCTCAAAAACTTTGAGGAATTCACCAAGATCATGAGCGGCAATGACGCCATAATTAACATCTCCATCTTCCTTCTCTTTGTTCTAATATTAATATTTATAGTTATTTATATAGCGTCAACATATTTACAGTTTAAAACACAATAGTACTAAAAAACAACAATAACAATAATACAATAATTAATCAAAATAAAACTACCCTGCTCGTGACAGCTTACAATCTACACTAAGTAACAATGATAACAATAATTAAAACCCCCCCAAAAAACATCCTGCTCGTGACGACTTACAATCTACAATGAGGTGGGGGTGATAAAAAATACAGGGGAATGTATTTACAATGATGTATTTACAATGATATTACTGAGGTTTGTCAAAAGTCGTGGAGGCCTGAGGACAAGGAGGAGGAGGAGACCATGGTCAGTTGTCCTCTTAGCAGTCTTTCACGCATGGCTGAGTTTATGTTACGCTGCCTTTCCCGTCACCCTCACGTTCTCAAAATTTTAGGTGACAGGTAATACTGATTATTGACAAATCTAGACCCACACTACAAGGAGAACTTTATATCTCTTATTCCGAGGCAGACAGTTGTACTACAATGTTGGAGGACCCATAGGGCCCTTCTTGCTGAATTATTAAACAAATTCCCATCTGAAAACACTGGCAGAAGAGGTCACAGTTCGTTGGCCAAGCAAGGAGTACAGGTGAGAGAGACAAAACTCCAATCCAGCAGAGGCAGTGGAACACTGACAAAGTTCGGGGAGTGTTTTCTCAGACCCTCCCATCCCCCTTAAGGCGTGGGGGACAAGGAGTGCAAAGTTTGGGAAAATGCTGGGGCAGTACTTTGCTGACCGTACCAGTGTCCTCTGTCATTCCTCTGTGCCCTTTAATTATTGTTTAGCAAAGCTGAACACAGAGCATGAACTGTCTCTCTCTACTGCGCACATGCACTGTACTCACGTTCATGGAGCGCATGGTGCCTCACTCTCTGACAGTCACTGGGCACATGGCTCCTCGCTTACTGGCAGTACCTCTTTTATTGGTGGGAGCAAACGGGAACAGTCCTTTGTGGCACCAGTGCTCTAAGGACGGAGCACACTGCTCAGCCTCCTATGCACTGATTATCCACGCCAAAAAACTCTGCTGTTGTGCCCACTTTCTCTTAAGCTGGCCCCCCTGCCTCCAGGTCACCGGGTCTGTCTGTTGCACTTGGTTACAGCGCCAGCGCTTCAGGTGCGTAGTGCACTGCCCCCCTTGCTGCTCACACACTGACAGCTGGGGACTCTTTCCTGCTTTGCATTTTTTTCCCTCAGCTTAAGGCCAGGTTTCTTTTCTAAACACACCCCCTCGTCTTGGGTAATGGTGCATGTCTGTTCCCCTATTCATTCCCCTGTGAAACAGGGGATGCATCTTTGACAGTTCCCAATCATCCTGTGTTCGTACATATCTGACCAATCTGTTCTTTAATGCAAGCATCATAGAAGTCATGTTCTTCTAATTTTCAAGATAAAATTTAACATTACATCTGGAATAGTTTCACTTTGAAGGACTTTGCGGATCATATCAATCCACAAGATGACACTGGTCTCATACTACAAAATTTTGGTGATAAATCATTTCCCCACAGATAGGTTGTGCACGTTCTGACTTATGCTACATCATTTGGGTGATAAATATTCATACCTATTTGCTTCACAATATATTCATCTTTTTTTCAAGGCTACAGAATATAATGTTGTAAAAGTGAAAACAAGTTGGTAAAGTGTGTGTTAACTCAAATGTTAAAGTAATTGTCATCTTGACGATTTCTCCATTCCGTGTGCGGCTAACCACCTCATTGATCTTATTGAGTTTCTTTGGCAAGAAAGCAACAGCTCCATCAATACAATGTGCTTTTACTATTAATTCCTCATGCTGGTAAAGTTGGGGTAAGATTAGGGATCTAGATAATATCTGTGGACTGTAGTCAACATGACACTGTGACAAGACCCACTGGGGGTGTAGCTACCAATTTGACGTAGTTTGTGCACAGCTGAAGAGAGTTGTCAGAAAAACAATATTTTGATTCAATAACATGTTGGATGGATTGTCTAGTGGAAACACCCATATAGTATTATTATGATTTATTTATATAGCGCCATTTATTTCATGGTGCGGTACATGAGAAGGGATTACATACAAAGTAATAGATATTGTTTACATAAAAAAATTTACAATGACAGATTGGTACAGAGGGGAGAGGACCCTATCCTTGTGGAATTACATTCTACGGGATAATTTGGAAGAGACAGAAGGTCAGGGGTGCGGCAGCTCTGGTGGTGGTGAGGTGGCAGCTCCGGTGGTGGTGTAGAAGTCACATCTACGACCACCAATTGACATCTAGCTTTTGTTACAGAAAATGCAGGGGCTCCTTTTTGACATCCTCATCCAACCAGATCAGTATTAGTAGGTGATGGATTGTCAGAATATGGACGAGGAACAGCTGGCTTCAGTAGTTGCGAGTCCTGGCCACGTGCTGTTCCACATGCTCTTGCTCTGGGTCTTCCAGTCATGATTTAATCTAGACATTTTTGCCTTTGCAATACAGAGACAGAGTACAACACCACCCAAGCGTTCACACTCTGCTCCTCAGATATTCTATGTGTGCAGTGACTGCCTCTGGGCAGAAGATGATGATGGTGGTAGAAGTAGTTTGCGCATTTAAGACAGTCATGAAGCAGCCATAACAACTTGAAAGAGAAGTAATTTTACCGAGATACCACACTGTTCGATATATGGCCTGTATTTTTTAATTTTTAAACTAAAATAGTTTACCGAACTATGGTAACAGACAGCAGATACAGCACAATGTAGGCCTGAAAATCCACAATTTGTAGGCCACAAATACATCAGACGTCTGGCAGCGATACCACACTGCCAAATATGTGGCCTGTATTTTTTTCAATGCAAAATAGTGCTGTATATAACTAGAGTAACAGACAGCAAAACAGTGGAAAACCAGCCTAAAATGCCCAATCTTGGAGAGCGCAGATATATGAGGTCTGTCACGGTAATACCACACTGCCAAATATGGGGCCTGTTCTTTTTGGGGGGTCTGCAAAATAGTGCTGTGTATAACTAGGGTAACAGACAGCAAAAAACAGTGGAAAACCAGCCTAAAATGTCCAAACTTGGAGCATGCAGATATATAAGACCGGTCATGGAAATACCCCACTACCAAATATGTGGCATGTACTTTTTGGGGGGTTTGCAAAATAGTGCTGCAAATAAGCAGAGTAGCAGACAGCAAAAACAGTGGAAAACCGGCCTAAAATGCCCAAACTTGGAGAACGCAGATATATGAGGCCTGTCACGGTAATACCACACCGCCAAATATGTGGCCTGTACTTTTTTGGGGGTCTGCAAAATAGTGCTGTTTATAAGTAGAGTAACAGACAGCAAAAACAGTGGAAAACCGGCCTAAAATGCCCAAACTTGGAGCACACAGATATATGAGACCTGTCACGGAAATACCACACTGCCAAATATGCGGCCTGCATTTTTTTCAATGTAATAGTGCTGTATATAGGAATAATAACCACAATGCTTCTTCATGCCTGTTGGGGTGATATGCCTCCTTCCCCATGTGTGCTGCTGTCCTCGCTCTGCATGTCCTCCAGCCAGGTTGAGTCAGTCACTATGTCATCCACCACCTAATCTTCCACATCAGCACCATGCTCTTACTCCTGACATTCAGGCAATTGTGTCTCATCATCATCCACCTCTTGTGACACTTTCCCACCCTCGCCTTTGTGTGACCCTGGCTTGTCAAAACTTTGGGCATCGATACATGTGATCTCATCTGTCCCCACTTCAAGTTGACCAGAATCTTGAAAGGGATAGCTGAATACCTCTTCAGAGTGTCCAAGTGTGGGATCAGTTTTCTCAGGGCACTCTGCATGGTGGGAGGAAGGAGGAATATCCAGGCCACACTCACGGCTACTCATATTTGACCGTGTAGAAGACATGGTGGTGGTGGAGGTGGTGGCTAAGTGACTGGAAGCATTATTTGCTATCCAACCAACAACCGTTTCACAGTACTCTGGCTTCAATAGTGGTGTGCGGCGGTCCCCTAGAAACTGGAACAAGAAAATCGAGCTGGAAGATGTGGATCTTTGTTGTGGCCCACCTTCAGCTTGGCCACGGCCTCATCCTTTGCATGCACCATCAGCATCACGTCCACTTCCCTGCCCCTTGTCCCTCGCCGTGCCCATTTTAAATGAACTACTGAACTATTTCAAAAGCTCAACATAAATGTATTTATTTGGAGCTAAATTATATCTGATCAGTATGCCTGCAAAGCTACGACTTTTCAAACACAAACATCAGGCCTCAGCCTGACATGACAGACTGTATTAATTTTTTTTGGCTTTTTGGTGAATTTAAAGCAAAAAAAAAGAGTGGCACAAGGCTAGCACAGCACACAGAACCACGCTACCTATGCTTGCGGAAATACGATACACCAGGACTCAGCCTGACATAGACTCTATTAATATGTTTTTTGTTTTTTTGAGAATTTAAAAAAAAAAAGAGTGGCACAAGGCTAGCACACAGAACTATGCTACGTATGCCTGTGGAAATCCAATTTTTCAAAAGCAGATACACCAGGACTCAGCCTGACTTAACAGACTGTATTTATGTGGTTTTTGCTTTTTGGTGAATTTAACAAAAAAAAATGAACAAGGCTACCGCACAGAACTATGCTACGTATGCCTGCGGAAGTTCAATATTTCAAAAACAGATACCCCAGGACCCAGCCTGACATACCAGACTGTATTAATGTGTTTTTTGTTTTTGATGAATTAAAAAAAAAAAGAGTGGCACAAGGCTAGATTAGCTTCAGCAGACACTGATGCCACTTGGTCGAGGCAGGGCAGCAGTGCTTGCAGCAATTGCTGTAGAAGATGGAGACAACCCTGATTGAACCAAGGAATAAAGGTAGAGAACCACACTGACAACAGTTCAGTATTTGTTTTCAATAACGCAAGCTACACCCATATACCTCAACTCTGGTGACGCGTAACTGGGCAGGTCAGGGATGTGACTAGCTCTATTAGAAAATTATGAGATTTACAACTTCCAAAATATCTTCATTTCTGGAAGTCCCAGGCAGGAAATATTATTGTCATGTTTCCTATGAAACATGAAATATTTTGTCATGTTTTTCAATATAAAATATTATACTATTACCACAGTTGAATTCGGTAACAGTGTATGAATGTATACACTGCTCAAAAAAATAAAGGGAACACTAAAATCTCACATCACTGAATGAAAAATTCCAGTTGTAAATCGTTATTCATTACACAGTGCAAAGTGTTGAGAACAATAAAACCTAAAATTATCCACGTAATTCACAACTAATATACCACGGAGGTCTGGAGTTGGAATGATGTTCAAAATCAAAGTGGAAAATGAAGATACAGGCTGATCCAACTTCATTGGAAATGCCACAAGACAAGGAAATGATGCTCAGTAGTGTGTGTGGCCTCCATGTGCCTGTATGACCTCCGTACAATGCCTGAGCATGTTCGTAATGGTCTCCTGAGGGATCTCCTCCCAGAACTGGACTAACGCATCTGCCAACTCTTGGACAGTCTGTGGTGCAACGTGACGTTGGTGGATGGTGCCAGACATGATGTCCCAGATGTGTTCAATCGGATTCATGTCTGGGAACGGGCGGGCCAGTCCATAGCTTCAATGCCTTCTTGTAGGAACTGCTGACACACTCCAGCCACATGAGGTCTGGCATTGTCCTGCATTAGGAGGAACCCAGGGCCAACTGCACCAGCATATAGGCTCACAAGGGGTCTGAAGATCTCATCTTGGTACTTAATGGCAGTTAGGCTACCTCTGGCGAGCACATGGAGGGCTGTGAGGCCCTCCAAAGAAATGCCACCCCACACCATTACTGACCCACTGCCAAACCGGTCATGCTAAAGGATGCTGCAGGCAGCAGATGGCTCTCCATGTCGTCCCAAGACTCTGTCACATCTGTCACATATACTCAGTGGCAAATTGGCCAATCCTGGTGTTCTGTGGCAAATGCCAAGCATCCTGCACGGTGTTGGGCTGTGAGCACAACCACCATCTGTGGATGTTGGGCACTCATACCATCCTCATGGAGTCAGTTTCTAACCATTTGTGCAGACACATGCACAGTTGTGGCCTGCTGCAGGTCATTTTGCAGGGCTCTGCCAGTGCGCCTCCTGTTCCTCCTTGCACAAAGGCTGAGGTAGCGGTCCTGCTGTTGGGTTGTTGCCCTCATACGGCCCCCTCCACATCACCTGGTGTACTGGCCTTTCTCCTGGTAGCGCCTCCAGCCTCTGGACACTACACTGACAGACACAGCAAACCTTCTTGCCACAGCTCGCATTGATGTGCCATCCTGGATGAGCTGCACTACCTGAGCCACTTGTATGGGTTGTAGAGTCCGTCTTATGCTACCACGAGTGTGAAAGCATAACTAACTATCAAACGTGACCAAAACTTCAGCCAGAAAGCATTGGTACTGAGATGTAGTCTGTGGTCCCCAGCTGCAGAACCACTCCCTTATTGAGTGTGTCTTGATAATTGCCAATAATTTCTATCTTTTGTCTATTCAATTTGCACAACAGCATGTGGAATTGATTGTCAAACAGTGTTGCTTCTTAAGTGGACAGTTTGATTTCACAGAAGTTTGATTTACATCGAGTTATATTCTGTGGTTAAAGTGCTCCCTTTATTTTTTTGAGCAGTATGTATATATATACAGTGGGGCAAAAAAGTATTTAGTCAGTCAGCAATAGTGCAAGTTCCACCACTTAAAAAGATGAGAGGCGTCTGTAATTTACATCATAGGTAGACCTCAACTATGGGAGACAAACTGAGAAAAAAAAATCCAGAAAATCACATTGTCTGTTTTTTTATAATTTTTTTTTGCATATTATGGTGGAAAATAAGTATTTGGTCAGAAACAAACAATTAAGATTTCTGGCTCTCACAGACCTGTAACTTCTTCTTTAAGAGTCTCCTCTTTCCTCCACTCATTACCTGTAGTAATGGCACCTGTTTAAACTTGTTATCAGTATAAAAAGACACCCTCAAACAGTCTGACTCCAAACTCCACTATGGTGAAGACCAAAGAGCTGTCAAAGGACACCAGAAACAAAATTGTAGCCCTGCACCAGGCTGGGAAGACTGAATCTGCAATAGCCAACCAGCTTGGAGTGAAGAAATCAACAGTGGGAGCAATAATTAGAAAATGGAAGACATACAAGACCACTGATAATCTCCCTCGATCTGGGGCTCCACGCAAAATCCCACCCCGTGGGGTCAGAATGATCACAAGAACGGTGAGCAAAAATCCCAGAACCACGCGGGGGGACCTAGTGAATAAACTGCAGAGAGCTGGGACCAATGTAACAAGGCCTACCATAAGTAACACACTAAGCCACCATGGACTCAGATCCTGCAGTGCCAGACGTGTCCCACTGCTTAAGCCAGTACATGTCCGGGCCCGTCTGAAGTTTGCTAGAGAGCATTTGGATGATCCAGAGGAGTTTTGGGAGAATGTCCTATGGTCTGATGAAACCAAACTGGAACTGTTTGGTAGAAACACAACTTGTCGTGTTTGGAGGAAAAAGAATACTGAGTTGCATCCATCAAACACCATACCTACTGTAAAGCATGGTGGTGGAAACATCATGCTTTGGGGCTGTTTGTCTGCAAAGGGGGCAGGACGACTGATCCGGGTACATGAAAGAATGAATGGGGCCATGTATCGTGAGATTTTGAGTGCAAACCTCCTTCTATCAGCAAGGGCATTGAAGATGAAACGTGGCTGGGTCTTTCAACATGAAAATGATCCAAAGCACACCGCCAGGGTAACAAAAGAGTGGCTTCGTAAGAAGCATTTCAAGGTCCTGGAGTGGCCTAGCCAGTCTCCAGATCTCAACCCTATAGAAAACCTTTGGAGGGAGTTGAAAGTCCGTGTTGCCTAGCGAAAAGCCAAAAACATCACTGCTCTAGAGGAGATCTGCATGGAGGAATGGGCCAACATACCAACAACAGTGTGTGGCAACCTTGTGAAGACTTACAGAAAACGTTTGACCTCTGTCATTGCCAACAAAGGATATATAACAAAATATTGAGATGATATTTTGTTTCTGACCAAATACTTATTTTCCACCAAAATATGCAAATAAAATGTTAAAAAACAGACAATGTGATTTTCTGGATTTTTTTTTCTCAGTTTGTCTCCCATAGTTGAGGTCTACCTATGATGTAAATTACAGACGCCTCTCATCTTTTTAAGTGGTGGAACTTGCACTATTGCTGACTGACTAAATACTTTTTTGCCCCACTGTATATATATATATATATATATATATATATATATATGGTATAAACATTATAAACAGTCATACTTAACAGCAAACACACTAATAAGTAGGGCACAAGATGCCAAACGAATGTTCAGACTGTAAGCTAAATATATTTACTGCATTCAGGTAATGCATCATTAAATACCATCTCAATTTGACTCATTATTGTGGAATATTTCTGCTTATTGTGTTCTAATTATATAATTTGTGCAATACATACATTCGGCATTAAACATTTGTTTTAGTAAGTTAGTCAAGCAAATTATAATTTATCTCATATCTATAAATAGCCCGATTATAGAAGTGCTATGCATTTTATTTCAGAGATGCCTAAGGCTATTCACAGCAAGCATGCAAATGGGGGAAATGTCAATTTTCTTTGAAAATGTGACATTTGCCTCTCTAGGTTTAGCATGGTCATCTGGGAAAATAATGACTTAGAAATCCAATTTCATCCTTTCTATTTTATTAAAAAATGGTTTATCAGTTTTGACCTCTCAAGACAGGTTATTGACAGTCAACTCTGTTATTCTTGTTTATGAAATGTACACTTGGCTTATTCCTGCTTTGACTCACATTCATAAAAGTTAAATGCATGTTATTTTTTCACAAATATGATAATAACATACAGTGCCTTGCGAAAGTATTGGGACCCCTGGAACTTTTCAACCTTTCCCCACATATCATGCTTCAAACATACAGTAAAGATACCAAATGTAAATTTTTGGTGAAGAATCAACAAGTGGAACACAATTGTGAAGTTGAACGAAATGTATTGGTTATTTTCAATTTTTGTGGAAATTCAAAAACTGAAAATTGAGGCTTGCAATATTATTCGGCCTCATTAACTTAATACTTTGTTGCGCTACCTTTTGCTGCGATTACAGCTGCAAGTCGCTTGGCGTATGTCTCTATCAGTTTTTTACATCGAAAGACTGAAATTCTTGCCCATTTTTCCTTGGCAAACAGCTCGAGCTCAGTGAGGTTTGATGGAGATCATTTGTGAAGAGCAGTTTTCAGCTCTTTCCACAGATTCTCAAATGGATTGAGGTCTGGACTTTGACTTGGCCATTCTAACACCTGGATACATTTATTTGTGAACCATTCCATTGTAGATTTTGCTTTATGTTTGGCATCGTTGTCTTGTTGGAAGACAAATCTCCATCCCAGTCTCAGATCTTTTGCAGACTCCAACATGTTTTCTTCATGAATGGTCCTGTATTTGGCTCCATCCATCTTCCCATCAATTTTAACCACCTTCCCTGTCCCTGCTGAAGAAAAGCAGGCCCAAACAATGATGCTGCCACCACCATGTTTGGCAGTGGGGATGGTGTGTTCAGGATGATGAGCTGTGTTGCCTTTCTGCCAAACATATCGTTTGGCATTGTTGCCAAAAAGTTTGATTTTGGTTTCATCTGACCAGAGCACCTTCTTCCACATGTTTGGTGTGTCTCCCGGGTGGCTTGTTGCAAACTTTAAACAACAATTTTTATGGATATCTTTGAGAAATGACTTTCTTCTTGCCACTCTTCCATAAAGGCCAGATTTGTGCAGTGTACGACTGATTGTTGTCTTATTGACAGACTGTCCCACCTCAGCTGTAGATCTCTGCAGTTCATCTAAAGTGATCATGGGCCTCTTGGCTGCATCTCTGATCAGTCTTCTCCTTGCTTGAGATGAAAGTTTAGAGGGACGGCCGGGTCTTGGTAGATTTCCAGTGGTATGATACGTCTTCCATTTCAATATGCTAGCTTGCACAGGGCTCCTTGGGATGTTTAAAGTTTTGGAAATCATTTTGTATCCAAATCCGGCTTCTCCACAACAGCATCACGGACCTGCCTGTTGTGTTCCTTGGTCTTCATGATGCTCTCTGTGCTTCAAACAGAACCCTGAGACTATCACAGAGCAGGTGCTTTTATACGGAGACTTACACACAGGTGGATTATATTTATCATCATTAGGCATTTAGGACAACATTGGATCATTCAGAGATCCACAATGAACTTCTGGAGTGAGTTTGCTGCACTGAAAGTAAAGGGGCCGAATAATATTGCACGCCCCACTTTTCAGTTTTTGAATTTCCACAAAAATGTAAAATAGCCAATAAATTTCGTTGAACTTCACAATTGTGCTCCACTTGTTGTTGATTCTTCACCAAAAATTTACATTTGGTGTCTTTATGTTTAAAGCATGATATGTGGGAAAAGGTTTAAACGTTCCAGGGGGCCGAATAATTTCGCAAGGCACTGTATATCTGAATGGCATACACATTTATTTTTTCATATGATGTAAAAAAAGATATTTGCAATTAACACGTTTAATACAGGGGTATTGGTTAGGCAAATACATTTTGTAATGTATTATGACAAGTTATGCAATTTCTAGAGAACTGTTCATTTGAATAAAAAAAATTGCTGGAACTCTTAAACATAACCTTTATTCAAATCTGCATAAAAAATGCAATCACAATTAGAAAGACAAAGACTTGTCTATACCAAAAATACTGAATGGATGTGTAGATTTGCATCTACAATATCTCTTGATGCATGTGTCTCTGCTATGCAGGAGTAGAACACTAGCCAACAAATGACATCCATTTCTATAAGACCACTATAAAATGTTTTGTACAGAGAGGAAGAGGACTAGAACATTAGTGCTACCTTTGGAGGTAGCAATCCTAAACTTCAATTTCAACCCTTTAACGAACCTTGTCACATGAGTTAGGATAAAAGCCAAACCAAAATCTCAATTTGCAGGCAGTGTTTAGGGGTATTTTCCTCATCACTGCAAAGTATGGGCTAGGTGAGAGACTAAATACTGGGGTCTAAGGACTGAGGAGAAACTTTACCCCTTAGACCCCCAAATCAACAAAAGCATGGCTGAGCATCAGCAGCCTCACTGCTTCTGTTATGCCATAGTTAGTTAGGGAACCAACAACTGTCAAAAGATGAGTCTGCGCTGAGTGGTCTTCTAGATGTAACTATTGTTACCTATCTCTACTATGCCCTAACAGTAAATTTCAAATTACATTATGCCCTAAGATCTTTTAGTACCTCAATGGGAGTGGGTCCTAAACAGAAACCATAAACATAAGGATGAATGCCTCGGGGAGATCAAAACATCCAACACCGCAGAGGCGCCATCACGTATTTCTCAACGCAGTGATCCAGAACACTGCCCACATCCCTTATGGGAAATATGCAAATGCATGTAGAAAAGCTGTGGAGACACCATCACGTGTTTCTCAACGCAAGCAATAAATTGCCAGGTCTTTCACCGGGAAGGAACAACCACGGGAAGGGCAGCATCCAAAAAGGAAAACCACCTATGCCGAAACATGGTATCCATCCACAGACAGCTGTCTCGGGGTATTTGCCCTAAACAGAAACAAAGCCTGAACCAAAGGTCCACAAAATCACCACCACACACTATCTCAATCCTCAATATAGCATATATCTGCTCTTTTAACAGACTCATCAGAAAATTTAAAAACAAAAGAATGGCAGCGTATGGTCAATAGAAGGGTCAGAAGTAAGTGTATACAGTGGGGGAAATTAGTATTTGATCCCTTGCTGATTTTGTAAGTTTGCCCACTGACAAAGATATGAACAGTCTATAATTTTAAGGGTAGGTTAACTGTAACATTGAGAGATAGAGTATCAAAAATAAAATCCAGAAATTCCCACTCTATAAATTATATACATTTATTTGCATTTTGCAGTGAGAAATAAGTATTTGATCCCTCTGGCAAACAAGGCTTAATACTTTGTGCAGGTCTATGATCATGTCACTTACATCCCTATAAAGCTCTTTGGTCTTGCCCATGTGGTAGAGGTTAGAGTCTGACTGATTAACTGAGTCTGTGGATAGGAGTTTTTTATAAAGGTGACTTTGTAAGCCAACTGACTATAATGCAGATAACGAGTTGATTAGAAGCGTCTAACTGGTCTGTAGGAGCCAGAGCTCTTAATGGTTCATCGGGGATCAAATACTTATTTCTCACTGCATAATGCAAATAAATTTATATAATTTATACAATGTGATTTTCTGGTTTTTATTTTTGATATTCTATCTTTCAATGTTAAAATTAGCCTATCCTTAAAATTATAGACTGTTCATGTCTTTGTCAGTGGGCAAATTTAAAATCAGCAAGGGATCAAAAACTTATTTCCCCCACTGCAAACTTAAACAGAACATCTTTTTTGCTTACTGGCAGTTTTGTGCTTGTGTTTTCTATAATTTTTGTCATAGAAGTGTAACACTCATGCTCCCTCCTGCTTCCACCTGATAACACTTTCTCTGCTCCTCTTCGCTGCCAGTGATATTGCTCCAAATCCTGGTCCTCCTCACCACATTCCTACAGTCATTTCAACCTCCCATCCACGCTCTATCACAACTTTCTGTAACCTCTTTTAACCTTATACCCATTTGCCCAGCCTCCGCTTCCTGAGTCCCACTAACAGGAGTACTATGGAACGCTCACTCTGTCTGCAACAAAGTTTCCTACATCCATGATCTTTTCATTACTCACAAACTTTCCTTCTTCGCCATCACTGAAACCTGTCTCACTCCCTTTGACACAGCCTCTCCTGCTGCACTCTCGTATCATGAACTCCACCTTTCCCACACACCCCGTCCCAGCAGCAAGCATGGTGGAGTAGTTTGTTTTCTCCTGTCAGATAACTGCTCCTTCACCCCAATCCCACTGCCACCCTCTGTTACCCTCCCTGCCTTTGAGGTGCACTCTGTGCGCATCTATTCCATCTCCAACCTCCAACTGGCTGTCATTTATCCCCCATAGGGTCAGCCACCGCCTTCTTTGACCACTTCATCACCTGCTACTTCATTTCCTTTCCATGGACATCCCCACTATCATCATGGGCGACTTCAACATCCCTATTGACACTTCCCTCTCAGCTGCCACTAAACTTCTATCTCTCACTTCCTCCTCCAGCCTCTCTCAGTGGTCTTCTGCAGCCACTCACAAAGATGGCCACACATTGAACCTCATCTTCACCCCGCCTCTGCTCCCTATCTAACCTCTCTAACTCACCTCTCCCTCTTTCTGACCACAGCATACTTACATTCCCTTCCCTCTCCACTCCTTGTCCACAATCCCCACTCCACAAACTTGCACACCCTGGCAGAAATCTTAAACACCTCGATCTACACTCACTCTCTGAATCCCCCCTCGCTCTTACAGACATGAGTTCCCTACACAATGCGGATGACTTTGCTACTTTATATAACATCACAATAGCTGTAGCTCTGGAATCATTTGCCCCTCTCACACATGCCAAAGCCCTGGCACACCAGCCTGACCAAAGAACTGAGATGGGCTACCAGGGTTGCTGAGTGGAGATGGAAAAGATCTCACTCCAACAAGCACTTCATCGCATTCAATCAGTCTCTCACTACTTTCAAGGCCACACTCGCTGCAGCAAAACAAACCTACTTCTCATCTCTCATATCCTCCCTGTCTGACAACCCTAAACAGTTATTCAACACTTTCAATTCTCTCCTCCGTCCCCAGCACCCCCTCCCTCTTCACTCATCTCGGCCAAAGACTTTGCCTCATTTTTCAAGCAGAAGATCAATAACATCAGAGACAGTTTTGGTCGACAATCACCAGAGCCCTTCCTCCTAACTGCCCAGCCTTCCTCCTCCAAAACCAACTTCTCCACCATTAGAGAAGATGGACTCCCCACTCTACTCTCAAGATCACACCTCACCATCTGTGTACTTTACCCGATCCCATCCCACTTCATCCCAAACCTCACCACAGTCTTCATTCCCCTCAAGCTTTAAACATGCCAAAATCACACCTATCCTCAAAAAGTCCTCTCTTGACTAATCTTCTGCATCAAGCTATCTAGCCCCATTTGACTTCTCCCCTACGCCTCAAAACTACAGGAACAACACAGTCATCTTGAACTGTCCTCCCACCTCTCTTCCTGCGCCCTCTTTGACCGCTTTCACACTGGCCTTTGGCCACATCACTCCACTGAAACTGCCCTAACTAAAGTCACCAATAACCTATTAACTACCAATGCCAAGCGACACTACTCTGCCCTCCTCCTTCAAGACCTGTCCTCTGCCTTTGACACAGTGGACCATTCCCTACTATTACAGACCCTCTCATCTCTTGGCATCACAGACTTGGCATAATTTTGGATTTTGTTGTACCTATCACACTGGACATTGAGTCTCCCACTCGCACACCACCTGCTCACCTTGCCCCCTATCTGACAGAGTCCTGCAAGGTTCAGTCCTAGGGCCTCTGCTCTTCTCATCTATACCTTTGCCCTTGGAGAGATCATAGAGTTCCATGGCCTTAAGTATCATCTCTATGCCGATGACACACAGATCTACATCTCTGGATCAGATATCACCACCCTACTAACCAGAATCCCACCATGTCTGTCTTCTATTTCATCCTTCTTCTCCACTAGATTTCTAAAACTTGATATGGACAAAGCGGAATTCATCATCTTTCCCCCATCTCACTCGACTCCCTCAACAGACCTATCCATTAAAGTAAATGGCTGCCCACTCTCCCCAGTCCCACAAGCTCGCTGTCTCGGGGTAATCCTTGGCACTGATCTCTTCTTCAAACCACATATCCTAGCCCTTTCCACTTCCTGCCGACTTCAACTCAAAAATATTTCCAGGATCCTTACATTCCTAAACCAGGAATCTGCAAAATCCCTAGTCCATGCCCTCATCATCTCCCGCCTTAATACTGCAATCACCAGCTCTGTGGCCTCCTCTCTAACACTCTGGCACCCCTTCAATCTATTCTAAACTCTGCTGCCCAACTAATTCACCTGTCCCCTGCTTTTAGGGCCAGATTACAGCTTGGAGACTAATGCACAAGGAGATAGGAAGTGAGGTTAGGCCATAGGACAGTTGCAGTTTCCCCCTCTTAGGATAATATAAGGATGGAATACAGTCCCTACATGTGGAAGACCACTCAGCACGGATGCCTCATTTGATACACACTTCATCCTTATATGACCATTGCATGACATGAACAATGAGCAGTAAGATGGATCCAATTCACTTCTATACTGCTCGGCTGTGCTTTAGCTCTTTTTCTGATGGACCATGCAGATGGTTATGTTCAAGTCTGTTACTGTGGTGTGTATTTCCTTTTAGTGATTACTGCATATGGTCAAGAGTTCCTAATAGTTGACTTTGAGAAATGCATGTCATTTGATGGTTAGTGTTCTACTTATGCTTAGTGGTGATACGTATCTCTACTGTAACATAAGGTGCTGTTCTATTCAGGAGGTCAGTGAAAAGACAAATGCAAAGAATCATAATAGTCAAAATGCAAGCTGAGGTAAAAAATCCGGATTGCCCACTGGGGGAATAGAAAGGCACAATTGACACAGAACCAGGTCAGATTATAACTGTCAGTGGACAGCAGGAGTTCTGAAGAATTAAAAGGGCCGATACCCAGAATGATGACCACCATGCAGTGCTACTTCGCAGTGCAACAGAAAAAAGCTCGATGGGGCAGATTAGCAATCCGAGCCTGAAGATTAGGCTCATACGTAAAAACAAAACACAACAAATAGCAGCATGCTCACTTCTAAAAATAATAAATTTATTTGTTATAAATTTCACAGAATTTTCACAGAATTTTTAGCCACAAAAGTCAGTTATATAATTTGTGTTTAACTCACTAACTTAAGGCCCCTTCACATTAAGCGACGCTGCAGCGATACCGACAACGATCCGGATCGCTGCAGCGTCGCTGTTTGGTCGCTGGAGAGCTGTCACACAGACCGCTCTCCAGCGACCAACGATGCCGGTAACCAGGGTAAACATCGGGTAACTAAGCGCAGGGCCGCGCTTAGTAACCCGATGTTTACCCTGGTTACCATCCTAAAAGTAAAAAAAACAAACAGTACATACTTACCTACCGCTGTCTGTCCTCCAGCGCTGTGCTCTGCACTCCTCCTGTACTGTCTGTGTGAGCACAGCGGCCGGAAAGCAGAGCGGTGACGTCACCGCTCTGCTTTCCGGCTGACCGACGCTCACACAGACAGTACAGGAGGAGTGCAGAGCACAGCGCTGGAGGACAGACGGCTGTAGGTAAGTATGTAGTGTTTGTTTTTTTTACTTTTAGGATGGTAACCAGGGTAAACATCGGGTTACTAAGCGCGGTCCTGCGCTTAGTTACCCGATGTTTACCCTGGTTACCAGTGAAGACATCGCTGGATTGGTGTCACACACGCCGATCCAGCGATGTCCACGGGAGATCCAGCGACGAAATAAAGTTCTGGACTTTATTCAGCGACCAACGATCTCCCAGCAGGGGCCTGATCGTTGGTCGCTGTCACACATAACGATTTTATTAACGACATCGTTGCTACGTCACAAAAAGCAACGATATCGTTAACAATATCGTTATGTGTGAAGGTACCTTTAGTATCGAGCGATTAACTACAAGGTCAGATGCTAATGAGCTTTTCAGCTCATGGAGGCCTACACAATAAAAGTCAGGTTGTTTAGTGAATTGTCTGAAGTCAATAGTTATGTCTTGAGTGAGTCAATTCTTCCTGGGTGATCTGGGATTAGAAAATCACTATATATTGTGAATCGCAGATCTTCCATTTAGCCGATGTGTTTCATATTAAACAAACGTTGTTTCCTTTGATGCTGAATAGGGGTGGGAAGGGCCCAATAACCATCAACTTTACTTTCCCAGCCTGATAATATAAGCACTAAGCTGTCTGTTTTACCTTTGCTGGATACAAAAAAAATGTGGAGGGGGGGGCTCACGTTGTTTTTATTTACTGTAAATGTATTTATTTATTAGGTGAAACTGTCATAGAAAGCTGTAAAATAAGCTCCACAGAAAGTAAGAAAAATGTTTCACAAATAAATTAATGATGAGGCATGCCATCTCATTAAAATCCATTCAGATGACTACTTGATGAAGCTGCTTGAGGGAATGCAATGAGGGGCTTAAAGTTGTCATCACAATAAAAAGGGGTGCTTTGAGAAATCTAAGACTTAACATACATTCTGGTTTGTTTCACATGTATTTCTTTACTCTCTTTGATCTTTTGTGGTTTTTGTGCTATTGGTCCAAGTTAGTGATGGGGCGAGCATGGTTTGATAATGTCTTATCCAAGTATCTTGGGGATGCTCGTATATTATGTTCATGTCCCTGTGGCTTCATGATTTGCAAATGATTTGCAGATGTTAGACAGCCTGAACACATTTACGAGCACGCCCAAGACGCTATCTGAGTATGTTCGCCCATCACTAGTCCTAATTTAACATAGTAACATAGTTAGTAAGGCCGAAAAAAGACATTTGTCCATCCAGTTCAGCCTATATTCCATCATAATAAATCCCCAGATCTACGTCCTTCTACAGAACCTAATTGTATGATACAATATTGTTCTGCTCCAGGAAGACATCCAGGCCTCTCTTGAACCCCTCGACTGAGTTCGCCATCACCACCTCCTCAGGCAAGCAATTCCAGATTCTCACTGCCCTAACAGTAAAGAATCCTCTTCTATGTTGGTGGAAAAACCTTATCTCCTCCAGACGCAAAGAATGCCCCCTTGTGCCCGTCACCTTCCTTGGTATAAACAGATCCTCAGCGAGATATTTGTATTGTCCCCTTATATACTTATACATGGTTATTAGATCGCCCCTCAGTCGTCTTTTTTCTAGACTAAATAATCCTAATTTCGCTAATCTATCTGGGTATTGTATTCAATAAGAGCAATGAAAACAATTGCGTCTACAGGCATGTCCAAACGTTTTGGCATTAAATAATATATCATTTTTAATATGACCAACTTAAGTCCTATGTTTACGAAACATATTGGCATTTTAGAATAATTCATTATTTAAATATACACTATTCAAACAATAGAGAAGTTTTGGCATTTCTTGAATCATTATTTGTTACATATGAAAGATGCTGAATTTACAGATACATAGTAACTAAATGAAAAAAGATAGTGTTCTTAAAATTAATGGAAAATTATTCATTATTAGTGACAGGCTAATCTGAACGGCATAGTTCATGCTCAATACTGGACACCTAGTGTCCATGCACAGACTCCGAACACGGACTTCTCCCGGAACTCTGTGTTACTGTTTGTGTTTGACAGCCCGAACAAAGCTTTTTGAAAGGCTGCAGAACTATATGCACATATACAAACACACATACTATATACTGTATGTACATGCATATATATATACTGTATTTATTGTAGCGTGGCTAAAGGATGTCTAATCGATGGGAGATATGTGTCTTATAGATGGCTTGCTGCTGTGATGTAACCATAGCTACCGATATGTGTTTCAGGACCTGTGGTGATGTCACAACCACATGTCTGGTCATGTGATGGGTTCTGGGTGTGGTTAGACATATAAAAGAAAGCCTAATGCTTAACACAGGTAGATATGTGTGGAGGTGAAACCCTCCTGAGTGTGTTACGGCTTCAGGACTGAGCCGGAAGAACTGGACACTTGTTTTCTTTGCCTGAACCAAAGGCTATCTTGTTTTCTGTTGTTTTGCCACATGGTTTATGAAGCAATAAACCCAGTGAACTTTAAAGGAACACATCTCCTGTGTGTCAGCCGTCGCAGCTGAGTGAGTGGAACCCCTACAATTGGTGGAGAATGCGGGCAGCGTTCCCAGCGGAGACATGAGTTTATTTTTGAATGTCCTGGGTCAAGGCTGTTGCAAGCCAGCAAGCATTGCCGGAGAAAATGGAGGACTTGCTGAAACACTTGGTCCAGCAGGAGCAAAGGCAGCAAGAGACCAACAGGCTGTTGATGCAGCAGATACAACAGAGCCAGCAGGAGCAACGGCAGCAGATGCAGAAAAACCAGCAGGAGCAACGGCAGCAGATGCAGCAGAGCCAACAGGAGCATCAGCAGCAGATGCAGCTTCTGGCAACCGCCATCCAGGGCAAGGCGAGCGCCCCAACCCCAGGTTTTGCTGATGACGCCCACGTCCGGAAGACGGTAAGACGCGCATTGCAGAAAATGACCCCCGGGGATGATGTTGAGGCCTTCCTGACAGTGTTTGAGAGGGTCGCTGAGAGGGAAAGACTTCCGCCAGAGCAGTGGGCAGAGGTATTGGCGCCATACCTGACGGGAGAACCCCAGAAGGCGTACTATGACTTGACCTTGCAGGATGCCAAGGAGTATTACAAGTTGAAAGCCGAGATTCTCGCACGTTTGGGGGTGACACTGACTGTCAGGCCACAGCGAATTCACTGCTGGGCCTATCACCGGGACAAACCACCTCGTTCCCAAATGTTTGATCTGTTGCACCTGGTCCAGAAATGGCTGCAGCCAGAGTCATCTACGCCTGCTCAAATGGTAGAACGGGTGATGATGGATCGGTTTGTCCATTCCCTCCCGAGGCCTATACAGACTTGGGTTGCCCAGGGTGATCCCCAGAATGCCGACGAGCTGATCGGACTGGTTGAGAGATACCAAGGGTTGGAAGGCTCCTTCAGGAGGCAGCCCATGCCATACTGGGGGTCCCAGAAGGGAGCTGAGCCCCAAAAAGGGGTGGCGCGTCCAAGGTCACCAAGGGCAGGGGAGGTGGTGCCCAAGGTCCCTACGGGTGATATTATTTGTTGGAGGTGCCACGGGCCAGGACATATAGCTGCCCGTTGTTCCCAGGCCACTGAGCAGATGGACTGCAGCATGGGACGCCGCTGTTCATACTATGCGTATCCAGCCTGCAGTGTGAACTCTCCGCCCAACGAGGGACCTCAAGCATGTCCCGTAAAGGTGAACGGTCGAGCAGTAACGGCACTGTTAGACTCGGGGAGCCTAGTAACCCTGGTGAGGGCCACTTTTCCTCTCCACCTGCTCCCGGGAAAGAAGGTCGGAGTGCGGTACATACATGGTGATGCAAAGGACTACCCTGTGGCCAGTGTGAACATTGAAACGACATGTGGCACGGAGTCCCACATAGTCGGCGTCATTCAGGACTTGTTGCACCCTATAATTATTGGCCGGGATTTCTGTTTGTTTTGGGATTTGTGGGGGAAAGGTTCTGAGCTCCCTAGCAAGAGTAGGGAACCAGTGAACCCTGGAAGGGTGGTGCCACACCCAGAGTCAGACAGGTTTCCTTTTTGTGTCCTGGCTGGAGATGAGGAGGAAGTGTTCCCTGCATCTGACATTCTGGAGTTAGAGGTATCCGGTGAAAATTTTGGGACTGCCCAACATAGGGACCCCATTCTGAGGGAAGCCTTTAATAATGTCACAGTTATTGACGGGGTGGTACAGGAGCCGGGGGCAGACACAAGATTTCCCCATTTTCTAATGAGCAGGGAGTTGTTGTACCGGGTCACGAAAATAAGGGAGGAGTTGGTAGAGCAGTTGGTAGTGCCGGGTCCATATAGACGGAAGGTGTTGGACATGGCCCATTCACACATCTTGGGTGGACACCTAGGGGTGGAAAAAACGCAGGAACGGGTTGTGCAGAGGTTCTATTGGCCTGGGTGCCACCGGGAAATAGTGAACTATTGCAGGTCCTGCCCTACATGTCAGCTAACTGCTCCCACTCCTCATTTCCGAAACCCCCTTGTGTCACTGCCCATTATTGAGGTGCCATTCGAGAGAATTGCCATGGACTTGGTCGGTCCCTTAGTTAAATCAGCCTGGGGCCATCAGTATATATTAGTCATCCTGGACTATGCCACACGCTATCCTGAGACAATTCCCTTGAGAAATTCTTCTTCAAAGAGTATAGCTCGCGAGTTGGTCCATGTCTTTTCCCGGACAGGTCTGCCGAAGGAGATCCTGACTGACCAGGGTACACCTTTCATGAGCAAGGTGATGAGGGAACTATGCAAAGCCCTGAAAATCTCCCAGTTGAGGACCTCGCTGTACCATCCCCAGTCAGATGGCCTTGTTGAGAGATTTAACAAGACACTGAAGAGCATGCTGAGAAAAGCTATAGAGAAAGACGGTAGAGACTGGGATTGTCTCTTACCCTATTTGATGTTTTCCATTCGTGAAGTTCCACAGGCCTCCACAGGTTTCTCACCGTTTGAGCTTCTGTATGGCCGACATCCACGAGGACTCCTGGATATAGCCAAGGAAACCTGGGAAGCCGAAGTCACGCCCCACAGAAGCGTCATTGAGCATGTAGCCCTGATGCAGCAGAGGATTGCAAAGGTGATGCCTATCGTGAAAGAACACCTTCTCCAAGCACAGGAAGCTCAGGCCAGGGTCTACAACCGGTCTGCAAGAGTGAGGCAATTCAATCCGGGAGACCGAGTTCTTGTGTTAGTTCCGACAGTGGAAAGCAAGTTCTTGGCCAAATGGCAAGGGCCATATGAGGTTGTCGAGAAACTTGGTGAAGTAAACTATAAAATTCACCAACCAGGAAGACGGAAACCATTCCAAGTATACCATGTCAACCTTATCAAGCCGTGGCAGGATAGAGAGCCGACAGTAACTCCATCGTTGTTAAGCAACCCAGAAGATGAGGTTGGAGTGGTTACTATAGCGGAGACGCTATCGGAGTCCCAGAAACAGCAATGCCGGGAGTTACTCCAGAAAAACAGGGACCTGTTTTCCGAGTTGCCTGGGTACACGAAGGTCATAGAGCATGAGGTCCTGACAGAGCCCCATGTGTGCGTGAACGTGAAGCCCTACAGAATTCCTGAGGCCCGTCGAGAAATAGTCTCCAAGGAAGTGGAGCGTATGTTGAAGCTTGGAGTCATTGAGGAATCCAAGAGCGGTTGGTCGAGCCCAATTGTCCTGGTCCCAAAACCTGATGGGGAGTGGAGATTTTACAATGACTATAGGAAGTTGAATGAGGTCTCCAAGTTCGACGCATATCCCATGCCCCGCGTTGATGAGCTCATCGAAAGGCTTGGGCCCGCCAGGTACATAACCACCTTGGATTTGACGAAGGGGTATTGGCAGATCCCCATGGCACAGGAAGCCAAGGAGAAGACGGCGTTTTCTACACCAGATGGATGCTTCCAGTATGTCCGGATGCCATTTGGCCTACAGGGAGCTCCGGCCACCTTCCAAAGGGCTATGGATAGAGTCCTTGCACCCCACAAGGCATACGCTGCTGCGTACCTAGATGATATCGTCATCTTTAGCCCGGACTGGGAGAGTCATCTGGAGAAAGTCCAAGCGGTGTTTGATGCTATAAGAGAGGCCGGATTTACAATAAACCCGAAGAAGTGTGCATTGGGTAAAGAAGAAGCTAAGTACCTTGGATACATAGTGGGTCGTGGAGAAATAAAACCCCAAATCAGTAAAGTGGAGGCAATTCAAACATGGCCAAAACCAGGTTCCAAGAAGCAAGTTAAAGCCTTCCTGGGAATCGTGGGATATTACAGGAGGTTCATCCCAAACTTCGCCACAATGGCGGCGCCTCTGACTGACCTGCTAAAAGGGACAAAATCAGTAATGGTTAAGTGGTCCGAAGAAACAGATTCAGCCTTCCAAGAAATGAAAGAGGCTTTATGTAAGCAACCCGTTCTGATGGCCCCAAACTTCAAGAAAGAGTTTATTCTTCAAACAGATGCCTCAGATGTTGGGGTGGGAGCAGTCCTTTCCCAAGAACTACATGGAGAGGAGCATCCTGTTCTCTATCTGAGTAGGAAGCTGTCCTCGTCTGAAAAGAACTACTCAGTCGTTGAAAAGGAGTGCTTGGCCATAAAATGGGCAGTCGACACATTACGGTACTATTTGCTGGGACGTAAATTTAGACTGATATCCGACCATGCCCCACTTAGGTGGATGAGGGAAATGAAGGGTAGAAATGCTAGGGTCACCCGTTGGTTCTTAGCCCTGCAGGACTTCTGTTTCCATGTGGAACATAGGGCCGGAAAGCTGCACGGTAATGCTGATGCCCTGTCAAGAATCCCTTGTCTAGTGGGAGAAAGTGCCAAGCCCCACGGCTTTAGGCAGAGGGGGGAGGTATGTAGCGTGGCTAAAGGATGTCTAATCGATGGGAGATATGTGTCTTATAGATGGCTTGCTGCTGTGATGTAACCATAGCTACCGATATGTGTTTCAGGACCTGTGGTGATGTCACAACCACATGTCTGGTCATGTGATGGGTTCTGGGTGTGGTTAGACATATAAAAGAAAGCCTAATGCTTAACACAGGTAGATATGTGTGGAGGTGAAACCCTCCTGAGTGTGTTACGGCTTCAGGACTGAGCCGGAAGAACTGGACACTTGTTTTCTTTGCCTGAACCAAAGGCTATCTTGTTTTCTGTTGTTTTGCCACATGGTTTATGAAGCAATAAACCCAGTGAACTTTAAAGGAACACGTCTCCTGTGTGTCAGCCGTCGCAGCTGAGTGAGTGGAACCCCTACAATATATACAGTGGGGCAAAAAAGTATTTAGTCAGTCAGCAATAGTGCAAGTTCCACCACTTAAAAAGATGAGAGGCGTCTGTAATTTACATCATAGGTAGACCTCAACTATGGGAAACAAACTGAGAAAAAAAAATCCAGAAAATCACATTGTCTGTTTTTTTAACATTTTATTTGCATATTATGGTGGAAAATAAGTATTTGGTCAGAAACAAAATTTCATCTCAATACTTTGTAATATATCCTTTGTTGGCAATGACAGAGGTCAAACGTTTTCTGTAAGTCTTCACAAGGTTGCCACACACTGTTGTTGGTATGTTGGCCCATTCCTCCATGCAGATTTCCTCTAGAGCAGTGATGTTTTTGGCTTTTCGCTTGGCAACATGGACTTTCAACTCCCTCCAAAGGTTTTCTATAGGGTTGAGATATGGAGACTGGCTAGGCCACTCCAGGACCTTGAAATGCTTCTTACGAAGCCACTCCTTCGTTGCCCTGGCGGTGTGCTTTGGATCATTGTCATGTTGAAAGACCCAGCCACGTTTCATCTTCAATGCCCTTGCTGATGGAAGGAGGTTTGCACTCAAAATCTCACGATACATGGCCCCATTCATTCTTTCATGTACCCGGATCAGTCGTCCTGGCCCCTTTGCAGAGAAACAGCCCCAAAGCATGATGTTTCCACTACCATGCTTTACAGTAGGTATGGTGTTTGATGGATGCAACTCAGTATTCTTTTTCCTCCAAACACGACAAGTTGTATTTCTACCAAATAGTTCCAGTTTGGTTTCATCAGACCATAGGACATTCTCCCAAAACTCCTCTGGATCATCCAAATGCTCTCTAGCAAACTTCAGACGGGCCCGGACATGTACTGGCTTAAGCAGTGGGACACGTCTGGCACTGCAGGATCTGAGTCCATGGTGGCGTAGTGTGTTACTTATGGTAGGCCTTGTTACATTGGTCCCAGCTCTCTGCAGTTCATTCATTAGGTCCCCCCGCGTGGTTCTGGGATTTTTGCTCACCGTTCTTGTGATCATTCTGACCCCACGGGGTGGGATTTTGCGTGGAGCCCCAGATCGAGGGAGATTATCAGTGGTCTTGTATGTCTTCCATTTTCTAATTATTGCTCCCTCTGTTGATTTCTTCACTCCAAGCTGGTTGGCTATTGCAGATTCAGTCTTCCCAGCCTGGGGCAGGGCTACAATTTGGTTTCTGGTGTCCTTTGACAGCTCTTTGGTCTTCACCATAGTGGAGTTTGGAGTCAGACTGTTTGAGGGTGTGCACAGGTGTCTTTTTATACTGATAACAAGTTTAAACAGGTGCCATTACTACAGGTAATGAGTGGAGGAAAGAGGAGACTCTTAAAGAAGTTACAGGTCTGTGAGAGCCAGAAATCTTGATTGTTTGTTTCTGACCAAATACTTATTTTCTACCATAAAATGCAAAAAAATGATAAAAAAACAGACAATGTGATTTTCTGGATTTTTTTTTTCTCAGTTTGTCTCCCATAGTTGAGGTCTACCTATGATGTAAATTACAGACGCCTCTCATCTTTTTAAGTGGTGGAACTTGCACTATTGCTGACTGACTAAATACTTTTTTGCCCCACTGTATATATATATATATATATATATATATATATATATATATACTAGCTATTGAACCCGTTCTACGCCCGGGTGGCGAGCATTTATATTGGTATATGGTCTCCATCCTGGTATGTGCTGCTCCATCCTGCGTCCCCATCCTGTCATGCACTGCTCCATCCTGCATCCCCATCCTGTCATGTGCTGCTCTATCCTGCGTCCCCATCCTGTGATGCGCTGCTCCCATCCTGCGTCCCCATCCTGTGATGCGCTGCTCCCATCCTGCGTCCCCATCCTGTCATGTGCTGCTCCATCCTGCGTCCCCATCCTGTGATGCGCTGCTCCCATCCTGCGTCCCCATCCTGTGATGCGCTGCTCCCATCCTGCGTCCCCATCCTGTCATGTGCTGCTCCATCCTGCGTCCCCATCCAGTCATGTGCTGCTCCATCCTGCGTCCCCATCCTGTCATGCGCTGCTCCCATCCTGCGTCGCCATCCTGTCATGCGCTGCTCCATCCTGCGTCCCCAACCTTATGTGCTGCTCCATCCTGCGTCCCCATCCTTATGTGCTGCTGCATCCTGCGTCCCCATCCTTATGTGCTGCTGCATCCTGCGTCCCCATCCTTATGTGCTGCTCCATCCTGCGTCCCCATCCTTATGTGCTGCTCCCATCCTGCGTCCCCATCCTTATGTGCTGCTCCATCTTGCGTCCCCATCCTTATGTGCTGCTGCATCCTGCGTCCCCATCCTTATGTGCTGCTCCATCCTGCATCCCCATCCTTATGTGCTGCTCCCATCCTGCGTCCCCATCTTTATGTGCTGCTCCATCCTGCGTCCCCATCCTTATGTGCTGCTGCATCCTGCGTCCCCATCCTATGTGCTGCTGCATCCTGCGTCCCCATCCTTATGTGCTGCTCCATCCTGCGTCCCCATCCTTATGTGCTGCTCCCATCCTGCGTCCCCATCCTTATGTGCTGCTGCATCCTGCGTCCCCATCCTTATGTGCTGCTCCATCCTGCGTCCCCATCCTTATGTGCTGCTGCATCCTGCGTCCCCATCCTTATGTGCTGCTCCATCCTGCGTCCCCATCCTTATGTGCTGCTGCATCCTGCGTCCCCATCCTTATGTGCTGCTCCATCCTGCGTCCCCATCCTTATGTGCTGCTGCATCCTGCGTCCCCATCCTTATGTGCTGCTCCCATCCTGCGTCCCCATCTTTATGTGCTGCTCCCATCCTGCGTCCCCATCCTTATGTGCTGCTCCATCCTGCGTTCCCATCCTTATGTGCTGCTCCATCCTGCGTCCCCATCCTTACGTGCTGCTGCATCCTGCGTCCCCATACTTATGTGCTGCTCCCATCCTGCGTCCCCATCTTTATGTGCTGCTCCCATCCTGCGTCCCCATCCTTATGTGCTGCTGCATCCTGAGTCCCCATCCTTATGTGCTGCTGCATCCTGCGTCCCCATCCTTATGTGTTGCTGCATCCTGCGTCCCCATCCTTATGTGCTGCTGCATCCTGCGTCTCCATCCTTATGTGCTGCTCCCATCCTGCATCCCCATCTTTATGTGCTGCTCCCATCCTGCGTCCCCATCCTTATGTGCTGCTCCATCCTGCGTTCCCATCCTTCTGTGCTGCTCCATCCTGCGTCCCCATCCTTATGTGCTGCTCCATCCTGCGTCCCCATCCTTATGTGCTGCTCCATCCTGCGTCCCCATCCTTATGTGCTGCTGCATCCTGCGTCCCCATCCTTATGTGCTGCTCCCATCCTGTGTCCCCATCTTTATGTGCTGCTCCCATCCTGCGTCCCCATCCTTATGTGCTGCTGCATCCTGCGTCCCCATCCTTATGTGCTGCTGCATCCTGCGTCCCCATCCTTATGTGCTGCTGCATCCTGCGTCTCCATCCTTATGTGCTGCTCCCATCCTGCGTCCCCATCTTTATGTGCTGCTCCCATCCTGCGTCCCCATCCTTATGTGCTGCTCCATCCTGCCATCCCCATCCTTATGTGCTGCTCCATCCTGTGTCCCCATCCTTATGTGCTGCTCCATCCTGCGTCCCCATCCTTATGTGCTGCTCCATCCTGCGTCCCCATCCTTATGTGCTGCTGCATCCTGCGTCCCCATCCTTATATGCTGCTCCATCCTGCGTCCCCATCCTTATGTGCTGCTCCACCCTGCGTCCCCATCCTTATGTGCTGCTCCATCCTGCGTCCCCATCCTTATGTGCTGCTCCATCCTGCGTCCCCATCCTTATGTGCTGCTCCATCCTGCGTCCCCATCCTTATGTGCTGCTCCATCCTGCGTCCCCATCCTTATGTGCTGCTCCATCCTGCGTCCCCATCCTTATGTGCTGCTCCATCCTGCGTCCCCATCCTTATGTGCTGCTGCATCCTGCGTCCCCATCCTTATGTGCTGCTCCATCCTGCGTCCCCATCCTTATGTGCTGCTCCATCCTGCGTCCCCATCCTTATGTGCTGCTCCATCCTGCGTCCCCATCCTTATGTGCTGCTCCATCCTGCGTCCCCATCCTTATGTGCTGCTCCATCCTGCGTCCCCATCCTTATGTGCTGCTCCATCCTGCGTCCCCATCCTTATGTCCTGCTCCATCCTGCGTCCCCATCCTTATGTGCTGCTGCATCCTGCGTCCCCATCCTTATGTGCTGCTCCATCCTGCGTCCCCATCCTTATGTGCTGCTCCATCCTGCGTCCCCATCCTTATGTGCTGCTCCATCCTGCGTCCCCATCCTTATGTGCTGCTCCATCCTGTGTCCCCATCCTTATGTGCTGCTCCATCCTGCGTCCCCATCCTTATGTGCTGCTCCATCCTGCGTCCCCATCCTTATGTGCTGCTGCATCCTGCGTCCCCATCCTTATGTGCTGCTCCATCCTGCGTCCCCATCCTTATGTGCTGCTCCATCCTGCGTCCCCATTCTTATGTGCTGCTCCATCCTGCGTCCCCATCCTTATGTGCTGCTCCATCCTGCGTCCCCATCCTTATGTGCTGCTCCATCCTGCGTCCCCATCCTTATGTGCTGCTCCATCCTGCGTCCCCATCCTTATGTCCTGCTCCATCCTGCGTCCCCATCCTTATGTGCTGCTGCATCCTGCGTCCCCATCCTTATGTGCTGCTCCATCCTGCGTCCCCATCCTTATGTGCTGCTCCATCCTGCGTCCCCATCCTTATGTGCTGCTCCATCCTGCGTCCCCATACTGCCTCTGACCCGCTCGGCGCCGAGTGCTGAGGGGCCTGAGCAGGCGGGGACACCGGCGCGCTGTGGGGGTCAGGTGCCGGTATCGCCGCCAGCTCAGGCCCCCCAGCACTTACTATATTCACCTGTCCTGTGTTCCATTGCTGAGCGCCGCCATCTTCCCGGTCTCCTGGCTGTGACTGTTCAGAACGCAGGATAGGTGAATATAGGCGATACTCACCTTCCTGGCGGTCCCTGCTTCTCTGTTGTAGATCGCGGTGTGCGTTCAGTGTGAACGCACACCGCGATCTCCCAGGAGCGTCACTCTGTGAGGCCCACCCAGACTGCGCCGGTGCTTGCGCCTGCGCAGTCTATAAAGGCTTCGGACAGAGTGACGCTCCCAGCATTATATTATAGATATATATTTATAATACACACAAATGCACCACAGCTTTACACAATCAGAGTACACACATGTTCAAACTTGTTGGTACCCCTCTTTTACTGACAGAAAAACCCACAATGGTCACATAAATAACTAGAATCTGACAAAAGTGATAAATAAAAAAATCGATGATAATGAACAAATGAAAGTCAGACATTGCTTGTCAACCATGCTTCCACAGAGTTAAAGATAAAAAGCAACTCAAGAAATAGGTCTGGACAGAAATGATGGTACCCCTGAAAATAATGTGACAAAAGGGACATGTTAAATCCTTTGAGCTTGACATCAGCGCACATAGAACAACTGACATCAACCTCAAAAACGTTACCCCACGTGCCACACACCAGGGCATGTGGGAAAAGCTGAGATTAAGAGACAAAATTGGTGCATCTAATGGATGTGCCATTTCTTGGGTGGCTGAGGGCTGATGCTATTAGTCTTAGAGGGGGTCAATATCCGTGGCCCCTTCTCAGCCTATTAAAATCATCCCACAGCTGTCTGCTTAACGTCTGCTGGTTATTAGAAATAACAGTGACCCTCATGTCATTTTTTGGGGGGTCCCTCATTGTAATAAACAGTAAAGCTATGCGAACAGCTGTGAGTTGATATTATTAGTTTGGAAAGTTTTATGGATATTGGCACCCTCCAAGAATAATAAAACCTGCCCCCAACTGTCTGCTTTCACTCAGATGGTTGCTAAAAACATGGGGAACCACACTTCATTTTTTTTAAAGAATTTATTTATTACAAAGTACAGTAAAATATACACCCAAGGAAACCTTAGATCACAATCTCCAGGTTTTCCAGCAGATGGAAACTTGATTAACCTTAAAGTTTCCCTTAAAATCTCTCTTAAGGTTACCTGGGAGATCTGGTGGTTGTGAACTCCGATGACGTTTACCTGAGTTCACAACCACCGGGTCTCGCGGCGGCTCAAGTGCCGGACTAATGAGTGCCGGAGTGCCGAGTGCTGGACTCAGTCATTCATCAGATCAGTCCACCACTGGCACTGTACAGCCTGATATCCAGCTGCTTAGAACTCATAACCTTCTTGTAAGGTGAGAACTGGCCTATGTGAACTGAGATAACCTTACTGACATCACCGTAGTTCACAGCAGCCAGGTCTCGTGGAGCGCCGTGCAACACCTGGCAGGTGCTCCAGCTCTAGTGTACTGAGCTACATTCTTTGAATGTTGCTCCATTCACTGGATGCAGCAAAGTTGGGGTTTGTCATGGCACTTCATTATTATGGATTTTCTGCAGACAGATGAGGATTACTTTGATTTTCTATTTTTATTTATCTAATATATAAAGCTGAATGTGTGTATGTGTGTATGTGTGTGTGTATGTCCGGGATTGGCATCTGCACCGTCGCAGCTACAGCCACAAAATTTTGCACAGTCACACGTCTGGACCCCGAGAGCGTCATAGGCTATGTTGTGAGGCGAAATTTTAACCCCGCGTGTTCCAATTCACCAAACAATTTTGCCCCTATCTACATAATGGGGAAAAAGTGAAAGGAAAAGTGTTGGAGGCAAATTGACAGCTGCCAAATGTGAACAAGGGGGACTTAAAGAATGAGAGCGATGGCGCCAAAGAGTATATACCGTACAGTTGCTAAGGTGGGGCCCCGACATGGGATACTCACCACACACGGGGATATGAACACACCCACCGGGAGTGTTTTGCTCAACTAAAGGAGTTTTTCTGTTTGTGTCTTTCTTACTTTTGACTATGGGGTTAGTAATAGGGTTGTATAATGGACACCTCTCCAGTAATAACCCCTGGGCTTGATGTCAGAGGACATAAAACAGCTGAAATCATGAGTATGAGTTATGAGTAAAACTGCTTAGTGCAGTCGAAACGTGTTGACTGGGACAAGCCGAGGCTAAAGCCAGAATGGCTCTAATTGATGTGACATATATTCTGGTGCTTTTGTGTTTTCATTGGCTGTAAGCCATAATTATCAACATTAACAGAAATAAACACTCGAAATAGATCACTTTGTTTGTAATGACTCTATATAATATACCAGTTTCACTTTTTGTATTGCCAAACTGAAATAAATAAACTTTTTGATGATATTCTAATTTTGTGAGAAGCACCTGTAGTCTTGGCTTGGCCAGCGTACTATTTTGTTACATTTGAATCTAAATATTTAGCTTTACATTGAAATATAATTTTCTGTGTCATACTGCACCTTTGACACAGGCATCAATAATCAAGTGTGCCCTTGCATATTAAAATACAGGGATAGGACAGCGCATTGAAACTTTGCCCCAGGTAGAGGAAATGCCTAGCTGCAACTTTAATTATAATGGTAATTAAAAATTCAACCTTATTTTGTTTACCAATAATACATTTGACTGCCTAATAATGGCAGCATAATTGGCAGTAAGATAGTTCATACTGTACATAGAGGATAGAGTAGGAGTTTGTAATTCTATTATTTGCTTACCCTACAGGGAGAAGTATCCATGGCTATTAAATTCTTTTTAGAAATTAAATGGATAATCTAATTTGCATACTGACAGCTCTATTGTGATGCTTGAGAGCGAATGATTTATGAAGCTAAAATATGCAGAGCACCCACAGGGCAACCTAAGTGTAAAGTTGTACACAGTGAAATAACAGCAAGTAAACTTTAGAGATGTTGCAAATACTGTATGTCATTAACTGTTCGTCATTAATTTATGAGGGCAGAGAGTATATAAATGAAAAGGATCTGCAGGCACATTAAATATCAAGGTTGTGAACTTTTCAAGGAAGCTTTACTGACAATCCTTTAAAAATGTGCTGACAAATCATCTTTCTAATTACATGTCTCCTGCAATCTGTTGAAATTATACAGTCTATAAAAAAAAGGATTGAGTAGAATGTAGAGGAAAAGGAGAACTCGATAGCTTTATTTCATGTTGTGATTCCACTATCAGCAGGGTGTCATATTGTCGTACATAAAGAATTTGAATTATAGTTTAAATTTAAATGCTAAATATGATTGTTTTGTTTCTATTATTGTATTACCGAAAGATTCAGAAGACAGGGTACATAGTGCTTGTTAACCTCAATAAGAGTGTCTCTCATTAACCCCATCTGAACTGTGGATGTACCCCGTACATCATTCAAAGGATTACCTTTCTGAACTTTGACGTATGGGGTACGCAATGGCAATTTTGCACGCATCGGAGATGTGCGCGATTGCCACCGAGTATTCAGGTAACATCATAGCTGACACCCAGCTTTCACTGCCAAGAGTGGTGCAAGCACAATATCATTGCGAGGGCCCAATCATTGCTGTGGTGATCATAATCCTGGGGGCACTAGGCAAGTAAGCTTTTTAGACCATGTTCATTGGTCACCGTCATTTTTGACAATCAGCCAAGCTAAAGCAGACAACTGGGGGCTAATATTCTCAAACTGGTAAGAAGCCATGGATATTGGCCCTTCCCTGCCTAAAATAGCACCCATGCAGCCGCCCCAGAAAAAGTGCATCAAATTGTTGCTCCAGATCTGGCGCCTTGCCCAGCTCTTCCTACTTGTCCTGGTGCGGTTGAAAATGAGGTAATTATTGTGGGGTTGATGCCAGCTTTGTACTGTCAGTTGACATCAAGCCCACAAGTTATTAAAAGAGTGGCATCTATAATACGCCCCCATTTGTAACCTCATAGTCAGATTGTAATAAAGACAAAGGAACAATTTATTCCTTTATTTGAAATAAACATACAGACTCTTTTATTTGAAATAAAAACTCCCCATCCTCTATTGCCCATTTATGCTCCAAAAAAAAAGGAACACCATATTCCTCACCTGTCAGACAAGAATACAATTCATATCTGTCCAGTGATGATACAGATGGTTTGGAGAGCAGTCGCATCAATGATGTAACCGCTCTCCCCACCAGCCACAACAAACTCTGCTTGTGACACCCGGTAACCATAATGAAGGAGTGACTTTTTTCTTGCTGTGTCTTTATTAACATATGACTATGGAATTAGTAATGGAGTTGTCTTTTAGACCAGTCTCTATTACTAACCTGTGGCCTTGAAGTCAGCTGACATTACAAAGCTGACATCAACCCCACAAATATTACCCCACTTGCAGCAGCACCAAGACAAGTGGCAAGAGCGGAGTCTAAGAGCCAGCAATGGCGCATCTAATGGATGTGCCATTTTTGGGGCTGCTGAGAGATGATGTTCTTAGTCTGGGAGGGGGCCAATAAAGGCCAGCTGATGAATACTCTCATCATTGTATGCCTGCTCTCACTGCTATCAGTGAGAGCAGACATACAATGATGAGAGTAGTACTTTTATCAGCTAACACCTGTGACAGTATATCTCCCTTATTCACCAATGGTTCTAAGGAATAACTCTTTTAGGATGCAATTTTGAATGTGTTGAGTAAGTGCACTCCGATTATCAGATTCACTCACAGCATGCAGTGATTATTTCCTCATGCAAAATCAGCATGGGAAAATAATCGGAGATCTGCACTTCCCCATAGTATAACATTGGGCCAAGTGCTATCTGATAAAACTTCACAGATCTGCACTGTCCCATAGTATAACATTGGGCAGAGTGCTATCTGACAAAACATAGCACTCAGCCATGTTATACAGCAGTGTGAGCGAACCCTTAAATCGACCACTGTCAGTAGTGTTTGTTATCCATATATAGCAGAAGAAATGATTGTGCTTGTTGTGTCTAAATCTACTAATTTTAACAATGCACTTTTCTACCTATATTCCTGCATTTATTAGGTCCTCCGCTCTTTGCATTCCATTCAAGGTGACGTCACCCAAACCATGCCCCCTTTTTTCACCGCTCCCTGTAGCGGTGCTCTTGCGGCCCATGTGTGCCATCCAACGGCGCTTCAGGTGCGTGGTGGCTGAGCACTAGCAGGGGAGGACGCTCCCCGAACTAGCGGGTGTCTCTGCCACCCCACACCACCGTTTGGACCACTCAGCTCTGGATACACAGGCCGCTGGTTACCCCGTTCCATTACATCACCACTTCAGAGCAGCGCCAGTACCTACACTGCAGTTATGCTATACCAGTAAGTGCTTGGTTTACCTTACCTATAAATATATTTATTGTTTTGTCATACACTTATATTTCTCAAATTGGGATTTCTTTTCACTTACTGTTGCATTGGGATATAGTGTTGCTGGTGACTGCGAGGAGTTGCTGTTTGGCATTGTGATATCCCATTCTGATATCGGTCTATTATTATTGGTGGTTGCAGCCATTTCCATACCAGCTGTCACCACTGTTGGTGACTATCTGTTAGCAGGTTTTGGTTGTTCATTTACATGTTTATTTACACTTTGGTAAAACCTGCTTATTGGATTTTTCTATATCTGGTTAGCGCGGTGTCCTAATTTACATATATTACATCTCTACGACAACTGTTAAGAGGAGACTTTGTGCAGCAGGTCTTCATGGTAAAATAGCTGCTAGGAAACCACTGCTAAGGACAGGCAACAAGTGACTTGCTTTGGGCTAAAGAACACAAGGAATGGACATTAGATCAGTGGAAATCTGTGCTTTGGCTTGATGAGTCCAAGTTTGAGATCTTTGGTTCCAACAACCGTGTCTTTGTGCGACGCAAAAAAGATGAATGGATAGACTCTCCATGCCTGGTTCCCACCGTTAAGAATGAAGGAGGAGGTGTGATGGTGTGGGGATGCTTTGCTGGTGACACTGTTGGGGATTTATTCAAAATTGAAGGCATACTGAACTAGCATGGCTTCCTCAGCATCTTGCAGCGGCATGCTATTCCACAAACACACCTCCAGGCTGTGTAAGGGCTATTTGACCAAGAAGGAGAGTGATGGGGTGCTACGCCTGATGACCTGTACTGCATATGTACTATATATGTACGTTTATATTTATTAGGTGGGGAAAGTGGGAATGTCACCGGTGATCACTGTATTACCTGTGATCTATGCATTATAAACAGAGCTCCTGTGTATAATGTCACTGGTGATCACTGTATTACCTGTACACTCACAGTATATACATAGCTTCTGTGTATAATGGCACTTAGCATTGCGTTTTTTTTGTATTAATGATCAGTATTGTAGTATTCAGTCACTATGTGCTGGTAATATGTAGCCTCGTCATGGTGTGGCAGTGTTTTTTCCTTGTATGTGGTATTATTCCATTACTATGTGGTGGTAATATGTAGTCTGGTCATGGTGTGGCAGTATTTGTTCCTTGCATGTCATATTATTCAATAACTATGTGGTGGTAATATGTGGTCTGGTCAAGGTGTGATGGTATTTGTCCCTTAATGTGGTAATAATAATCATTTAAAATGTATTTGACTCATTCTCTTGAAGAAAAATAAATAAAAATATACCAATAAAGAGTATGGAATATTTTAAGAAATATTTAATAGATTAGAGTAGCGTAGGGCCCCACTAAAAGAGTTTACCTTGTCGTGGAGGTGGCTTAAAAAATCATTTGGCCTCCCAAAAGCCTGCTGTTACCAACAAAGGCTAGGCAGACAGCTGCAGGCTGATATTAATAGCCTAGGAAGTGGCCATGGATATTGCCCCCCCAGGCTAAAAAAATCAGCTCTCAGCAACCCCAGAAAAGGTGCATATATAGGATATGCCAATTCTTCCACTTAGCCTCACTCTTCCCACTTACCCTGTAGGGGTGGCAAGAGGGGAAATAGTTGGGGGGTTTATGCCACCTTTGTATTGTCAGGTGCCATCAAGCCCAGATATTAGTAATGGAGAGATCTCTATAAGATGCCCTCATTACTAAGCCAATAGTCATATTGAATAAAAACACACCAATAATAAAGTCCTTTGGTTGAAAGAATGATACAGACTGGAATTTGGAAGTATCGAAGTATAAAAAGGACAGCGCCACACCAGGAAGTGACAGACAGTAACTTTCTTTATTCTGCCTCCTGCGGCGACGTTTCGGTCCGTGGACCTTGTGCTTGAAAAAGGTCCACGGACCGAAACGTCGTCGCAGGAGGCAGAATAAAGAAAGTTACCGTCTGTCACTTCCTGGTGTGGTGCTGTCCTTTTTATATTTCGATTGTGGACTCTTTTGCTGGGACGGACCCTCTGGTGTGGACGAGCGCCCTGATGTCCATGGAGACGGTGTCAGTATTGGGTGCGGTCTAACACATTTGTTGGTTATCTGAGTGCAGTCTGATGTTTTCTGTGGACGCATTGACTACCATGGCTGAATGCCATCCCAAAATCAGATCAGACTCTAACATGCTGCAATTGTTTACCTGTATAAGCTTTATTGAAAGGAAAATCCCCCCAACCATGTCAAGGAGTATTGAATACACGGCATAGCTCCCATCGTGTGACCGCAGACTTGTGAATCCTCACATCCTGTAACTCACAATGAGCAATGGCACGTACGTCCGATCAGAATGTGAATAGAAGTTTGCATATCACATGACTGCTCAGCCTCGCTGCCGATATGGGAGAACCCTCACAGCATGCGCAGCACAATAGCTGCAAACATTTGTGAGAAGCCTGAACAATTCCTTTAAAACCTAGTCTGGGAAATATGGGAGGATAAGGTTGTTGAGTCCAATGAGTTCAAAGCTGCTATCCATCTCTTTTTAAGTGTAGCTCCTATAAAAGTAACATTCTTGAGATTTCATCTGAAACATTTTTATTGTAATGCTGGTCAAAAGTATTCTGTTTCTTATATAAGTTGCCTGTTCTACTGTTATATAGTATGAGCAGCTTTCACAGCACACCAGTACTAATTGCATGGGATGTGTAGATTTATTGCCTTTACAGATGATTTTCCATCTGCACAGTAGTTCCATTGGGACCCTGTTTTATAACATCTTTTGCTTATTAACCCATGTGAGCTGGACTGTGTAAATTGCATCTGTTCATTACCATTTTTCTACATATTTACAATTGTGCTTTTTTCCAGGCAATTAATTTCATTTGACATCAGTTTACTCGATATTAACTAAGTATAAAAGACAACTTTCTGACAATTTGCTACAGATTTCTACAGTAAATTCTTGGCAGTAGCAGTATGAGGAGTATCATATACAGAATTACAAATAATGCACAATGTAATTACAAAAGTGCATTCTGATGAAAACGTACTAATGCAGCATACAGTGAATAACTAAAGGATCATTGAACCTAGTGCATATGTTGCTTGACTTTTTCCCCTCATGTCCTTCCATCAATGTCTACTTCACAGAATATTATCACTTGTTCCAAAATGAAAAAAAAAGACAAACAACAAATGAAAATTTAATTTTATTATAGCTGTTTTAAGTGTTTTGCAACATTTCAGTAGTATTCATTTTTATTGCTATTATTAGCATGTAAAATACTTGTCCCAGTACACAACCCTGATATTACTATTCAATTTAGCTGAACTCATTACTGAATATCATTTTTATAGTTTGCATGTATTTTTCAAATACAAAAAAGCTATTTAACCCATTCCTAATATTTTACATATATATACTCCACATGTCAGATGTGGGTGTATGAAGCAGGATCAGGAGTTGAGCCCCCAATCAAAGGTAGGTGCCGACTAAAGCTGCAACCAAAGCTAGCTCTGAGAGCTCCTGTTTAACTTGTTAACCCCTTCCCACCGCGGCCCTTTTTCGTTTTTGTGTTTTCGTTATTTGCTCCCCTCTTTCCCAGAGCCATAACTTTTTTATTTTTCCATCAATATGGTCATGTTAGGGCTTATTTTTTGCGAAACAAGTTGTACTTTTGAATGACACCATTGGTTTTACCATGTCTTGTACTAGAAAACAGGAAAAAAATTCCAAGTGCGGTGACATTGCAAAAAATGTGCAATCCCACACTTGATTCTTGATTGGCTTTTTTGCTAGCTTCACTAAATGCTAAAACTAACCTGCCATTATGATTCTCCAGGTCATTAAGAGTTCATAGACACCTAACATGTGAAGGTTATTTTTTATCTAAGTGGAGAAAAAAAAATCCAAACTTTGCTAAAAAAAAAAAAGTGCCATTTTCCGATACCCGTAGCGTCTCCATTTTTCGTGATCTGGGGTCGGGCGAGGGCTTAGTTTTTGCATGCCGAGCTGATGTTTTTAATGATACCACATTTGTGCAGATACATTCTTTTGATCGCCCATTATTGCATTTTAATGCAATGTCGCGGCGACCCAAAAACGTACTTTTGGCGTTTCAAATTTTTTTCTCGCTACGCCGTTTAGCGATCAGGTTAATACTTTTTTTTATTGATAGATCGGGTGATTCTAACTGCGTTGATACCAAATATGTGTAGGCTTGATTATTTTTTATTGTTTTATTTAGGATGGGGCGAAAGGGGGGTGATTTAAACTTTTATATTTTTTTATTTTTTTCATATTTTTAAAAACATTTTTTTTTAACTTGTGCCATGCTTCCATAGCCTCCATGGGAGGCTAGAAGCAGGCATAACTCGATCGGCTCAGCAGATCGCTGCTATGTAGCTGAAATGCAGGATTGCAATGAGCTCCGACCACAGGGGGCACGCACAGTAGGCCGGCATCAGTAACCATAGAGGTCTCAACGACCTCTATGGCTACCATCCTGATGCATCGCTGACCCCCGATTATGTGACGGGGGTCAGCGATGAGGTAATTTCCGGCCGCGGCATTTAACAGGTTAATAGCGGCGGGTGAATCGTGATTTCACCCGCCGCTGTTGTGCGCACATGTCAGCTGTACAAAACAGCTGACATGTCACAACTTTGATGTGGGCTCACCGCCGGAGCCCACATCAAAGCAGGTGACCCGTCATGTGCCGTACTAGTATGGGTCATGTCGGGAAGGGGTTAAACACAGCTGTCAATGTCAGACAACAGCAGTTAGATGGTGCAATTTTGTAGCTCAATCACTACAGCACCCATGATGTGAATGCAGGACGTTAATGCATTGTCATGAAAGTCACTGGCCTACAGAGGGAACCAATTACTGCCATTTTGATGATCCTTTGAAAGATCAATTATTTATGGAAGATTAGTAGTTTTGATGCAATTACTCGTATGTAATACAAACTATTAATTAATCTCAGGGTTAAAATCACAAAGGGCTCTAAAAAAATTAAGTAAATATTTATTAAAACAATTTCGAAAATATTGCAAAATAAATCTTTATATATACTTAACTTGTAATGTCTTCACCTTCTGTTCTGTCAGATGTGTCAGGATCCCAGAATTCCAAACCGCGGAAGTTCATCGACCTCCATATTGGGACACCCAAGTGATGCAGCACATACACACACTGTATACGCAGTACACAGCCTCTTGCACGGTACCACCAGTGGAACACTGTCGTGAACACACCGCCGAATGATTCACTGACCACTGCCATCTTTGTACAGGAGGAGAACATTGCCTGGGAGCTGCGGTACTTTTTGTACATGGTCAGACAGACAATTTTTAAAATGAGCTTTCGTTCAGTGGAAAACTCCTTTAAAAAGCAAATATCAGCATTAACATGGCTCCTGTTAAAAAGTACGGCAATGTCGAAGAAGAGAACACAGATGGGAGAAGTCAGTACATGGGGAAAGAGAGAGTGGATAGGTTGGTGAGCACATGGGGGGAGAGATTCTCAATACTACAAAACCTGCCCCCATCGAGACATTACCGCCCTCCCGATGCGATAGCATCGTGCCTCCATCTAGTATAAATATAAAGATTTAAATCACTTTCCCCAACTCAAAGATAAAGAAATGTAATCATTAAAAAATAAAAATATTTGATAGGGTCATATCCATAAACATTAGTTAATTTGTAAATGTAAAAAGAGAAAAAGAAATCAAAATGATAAATTATGATTTGCAGATGCCACAATCCTCTCCTAAAATGCAAAAAAGCATCTTATATACTCCAAAATGGTAACCATAAAAATAACAAGCCTACAGAAGGTTGAACAATGGGAGAATAAAAAAGTTGATATCAAAACTTTATTTTTTAGAAAGTTATGAATATTTTTAACTACTACATTAAAGAAGCCTTAAATACCAAGATAGGTTTTTACACTTGGGGCTATTTAGGTTGGAAAAACGAAGACTAAGGGGTGATCTTATTTTAATGTATAAATATATGAGGGGACAGTACAAAGACCTTTCTGATGATCTTTTTAATCATAGACCTGAGACAGGGTCGTCTGGAGGAAAGAAGGTTTAGGCATAATAACAGACGAGGATTCTATACTGTAAGAGCAGTGAGACTATGGAACTCTCTGCCGTATGATGTTGTAATGAGTGATTCATTACTTAAATTTAAGAGGGGACTGGATACCTTTCTTGAAAAGAATAATGTTACAGGGTATATACACTAGATTCCTTGATAGGGCGTTGATCCAGGGAACTAGTCTGATTGCCGTATGTGGAGTTGGGAAGGAATTTTTTTCCCCAATGTGGAGCTTACTCTTTGCCACATGGATTTTTTTTGCCTTCCTCTGGATCATGTTAGGGCATGTTAGGTTAGGCTATGGGTTGAACTAGATGGACTTAAAGTCTTCCTTCAACCTTAATAACTATGTTACTATGTTACTATGTTAATAGTTTAGTATCACCATAATTGTACTGAACTGAAGAATCATTTTTCCAGATGATTTCATACCTCACAATATATAGAGTACTAAACTTGGATTTTAATAATTGTGCAAAAATTTAAAAATAAAATCCATCCCACAAAACTCAAGCTCTCATATGACTATATTGACACAAAAAATGTTTAAATTATGGCTCATGGAAGAAGAGTATGAAAGCACAAAAGGGCAAAAAGTAGAAATGGCTCTGGCAGGAAGCCTTCAAGGGACTGTCTCACAAAGGGAGCAGGTGTCAATATGCCATATTAGGACATTGAAAAATAATAGTTATTCTAATTGTTGAGAACCCCTCCTATGAGCCAGATTAAAGAGTCACTAGTAAGT